>NC_072777.1:33008517-33011017 GCF_022539595.1 Amphiprion ocellaris | reverse complement strand
AGCTGGAACAGAAGAACCTTATAGCTGTAACATTCCTTTTTGCTCAGCCCGTCTGTTGATCAGTTTTTCAGTTCTCTCCACTGGGTGCAAATCAGGTCAGTCAGCTGCTTTTGCTAATGAGAAACTCAATTAGACTCATTTGGTTTGGAATGACACTTGCAGCAGAGTCCAGGGCACGGCGTTCCTCTTTCTTTCTTTCTTTCTTTCTTTCTTTCTTTCTTTTTCTTTCTTTCTTTCTTTCTTTCTTTCTTTCTTTCCATTCCTTGTCCCTCCATCCAGCTCTGAACTGGAAGCTCTGAGTAGAGGCTCATAGTTGAGCTGTCAAACCAATTAAACTGGAGCGGCAGGGAAAAGAGCACTCCCTCCTCCCCTCCGCCTCACCCTTTCATTCTTCCTCTCCCCCCTCGCCCCCCATTTTCCCTCCATCTCTTCTGTGCTGGGTGCTGAAAAGGGCCCGGTCGGTGATAAAAAGGTCCTCTGATTAGAGCCAGAGAGGGGCTATCTGGGCCCTGCAGAGGTATGTGACAAACCAGGAATCTGGGGGAGAACTACAATAGTACCTCTGTAATATCACTCTCACCCGCCAGGAGAGAGATCTCAGCACCAGGACGAAGGTGTGTGTGTGTGTGTGTGTGTGTGTGTGTGTGTGTGTGTGTGTGTGTGTGTGTGTGTGTGTGTGTGTGTGTGTGTGTGTGTGTGTGTGTGTGTGTGTGTGTTGCAGCTCAAAGTGAAACTGCATTTGAAGTTTTTCGCTCTTGAAGATGTTTTTTCTTGTCCTCTCAGCCTGTCTCCTCATATATGCCTCCTCTGTTTGCAGGTGGTGTGGAGAAAACTGGGTGATGCAGCAGGATCAAAGCTGTCCATCAGGCAGCACCTCTCTGGGAACCAGTTCAAAGGGCCGCTGTAGCCTAGCAACCGGCGGGGATCTCCACTCACCTGAACAACTCCACCTGTGCCCCTCCATGCCGTGCTCCTTACTGCCTACATCACCCAGCATTCCTTCAGCGATCACACTCAGACCGGCGACACGGATCGGACCATGTCAGTCTGTCGTCCACAACTTTTTATCTCTCAGAGCTTCTGTTTGACAACCGGCAGCTAGTTTCACTGATTCACCACTCATCATCGATTCGGAGGCTTTCGAATCCCCTCTGTGCTTCTGTAGAGCACTGCTGTGCTACAATAAGGTTCCAAGCACAGAGCTGATCAGGCCGCGGGGGGCGGACGTCAAGGACACTATCTTCAGATATAGTACCTCCTGTAGAGACCCCCAGCTCCCCTTCACATGTATCGCTCCCCCCCTCTAGTGGTCGACGAGTATAACTAGCATTAGCATTCTAAAAATGTTAACTACCCACTGTGACCTAGCGCCTTCTTTTGCTCGTAAGACAAGTCTATGGATAATAAAGTCTAGAGATCACTGTTAACTTGTGTATATTATGTATAAAAACCATAGCACTACTTCATTGTTGATTTTTGTATTCTAGCGTGGCCATGTGATCAATAATTCAGTTTTAAAAAGCACACAAACAAACAACCGGACCTTAAACAGGGTTTGCTTTTGGTAATAATTACTTTTTTTCTATTCTTCTTCTTTTCCAACATGAATTCCTATTATTCCTTCTAAAAATGTTATTGAGACCGTTCTTGATTCTCTATTTGGACTGATCTTTTTTTTTCTTACTTTATGAAACTAAAATAAATTGTATGCTGTGTGCATGCTTGACAATCATTTTCTCAGGTCGGGAGGGCTACAGCTTTACCTTTTGCCCGTCTGTGAGTGCGTTTGCGTGCATGAGTGTGTGGATGGAGGCTGAATGTTCTCTTCCAGCTGTAGCATCTGCCTGTGAATCCTCTTTCTTTGGCTATTTGAACCCTGGTTACAACACGGTTGAAGACTGCTGAAGACATTTTCTGAATCCATAAATAAAATATTGGATGATAAAAGTGGTGGATTCAGCAGGTGTGTTCACGCAGTGCATGTTTCTTTCTTTCTTAGAATACGAGAGGTTAAGTCTTCCCTTTTTGATGTCTTCATACCATGAAACACATTTTAAAACGAGTATTTCTTGATGTCAGCGTATTTATTGCCAGGTGTTGAAGATAGAGATGGGAGCGCAGACAGTAACTGAACAGTCACATTTCTGAATTTGTCAGATTTACTGTGAGAAATGTTAAAAGTTATCTGACGGATTTGTGGAGTGACTGACAGCTCCGGCTCTCCCATCTCTAGTGTTATTTGTTCCAAATTAGAACATTTCTGAGGCTGCCCGACAGGCGCCCCTGTTCTCTCAAATAATGGGTCAAAAAATACAAAAAACTAATCAAAGTCTGATTTTGGAAGTGTCCTTTTTTCTAGGAACTGATTTGAAGCCATGCTACAATTTTGAATACTTTATATATAAATATAAATATATGGCATTTGATTTGAGATGTGCCACAGTTCTTTTCTTCATCGTGTTTTGATTTGGAACCCGAATGTCTTTTTTTTTTTTTTTTT
>NC_072777.1:32739791-33008507 GCF_022539595.1 Amphiprion ocellaris | reverse complement strand
AATCACATTTTGGACGACATACTAACCTATGACGTTTTTGTCACATTTTGGACGACATACTAACCTATGACATTTTTGTCACATTTTGGACGACATACTAACCTATGACATTTTTGCCACATTTTGGACGACATACTAACCTATGACAGTTTTGTCACATTTTGGACGACATACTAACCTATGACATTTTTGTCACATTTTGGACGACATACTAACTATGACATTTTTGTCACATTTTGGACGACATACTAACCTGTGACATTTTTGTCACATTTTGGACGACATACTAACCTATGACATTTTTGTCACATTTTGGACAACATACTAACCTATGACATTTTTGTCACATTTTGGACGACATACTAACCTATGACATTTTTGTCACATTTGGACAACATACTAACCTATGACATTTTTGTCACATTTTGGACGACATACTAACCTATGACCAACATTCCCTCTAATTTTTCCTGAGTCTGAGCAAACACACAAACTCCCTGAGCGTCCCTTGGACCACTGTGAGCAACATCAGACGTGTGCACTGTGGTCACACCAGCATCACATCCATTCAAGTTACATGGTTCATTAAAAGAATCAAATTACAGCATTTACATTTCTGTTAAAACACTTTGTCAACAGGAGCCAGTTGAAGGCTGCAGTGATTTTAGTGACACTATAATGTATAAGAGTGAAGTTATTGAATATTTGTCTCTCTTTACTGTTGCAGTGGTTTTGCAAATTGCAGACGGACCCTGTTCACTCCATAGACACCAATGTTATTCCTGTAGCTTGAAAGACAGCTACTTTTGATAAAACTGGGCTTGTAGCACATTGTCTGCCTTGCAACAATGGGAAAGAGAGGCACCGTTTATGTTTTGACAACCTATATCTAAAGGTTATTGATGCTGGAAGTCCGAATCTGTGAATATCCTTTTCCAACTTTACTGAACTTGGGGCCACTACCACCTAAGGAGGTGATACTATTTAATTCTTGAAAAAAGCATTTAGCCATACTTAAAGCTTTAAGTGCTTTATTAACACGGAACTAAAAATTTTGTATTGTTTTATTATCACAGGTTCTGTCTGAAAAGAGGTGGCATCATTTTAAACAGTGAAATCAAACTAAAAAAATGTAATGACCAACCAGTGAGCAATACTGGATTCTGCAAAAACATAAACAACTTTTTTAAAAATCTAAATCTTATCTTAACACAGTTAATGTATTAATTTTTGTGTGTATGCATGTATTTATTGATTTATTTAGTACTGTTAACATATCAGAGTTCTGAGTGAATTTTTCTTAAGATAGGCAAAGGCCATTTATTGATTACATATAGGCTGTTAAATGTTTATTAAAAACTAAAAAGCATTTAAAAAAAACAACTTAGGCATTTATTGAGTCACTAAAATACTGTAGAGTACAGACCACATCAGCATGATTATAAGCATCCTCTGGTAAATTAACAACCAGATACTGATGTCTCTCACCATATGGACTTCAGGAGATGACTGGGGGATGATAAACCTGTGACCTACTGGTTGGGTTCTCTCTGTTCTCATGTTTCTTACATGTTTGTCCCCTGACAGCCGGGGTCCCTAATGTTTTTTGAGCAACACACCATACTATGACCGTTTTTACAATGATGGTTCTACTATGGAACCAGTTTTGACATGTTCAGGTGGTCTTTGTGTGAAAACTCAGGAGATTTCAGGTATCAGAAGGTGGTTTTCAACTTCTTTGTTAACTTTCTGCTTCAACTTTAAACTAAATTTCCTTCACTAACCCAGCCCTCTGGACTTCCAGTAAGCTGTGTTCCCTATTGGCTGTCCAGGTGGCTGCTTGGTGTTATCAGGAACACCTGAGCAGCTTGGTGTTATCAGGAACAACTGAGCAGCTCAGTGTCTTCCTGCTTTATTTAGCTGAGACAAACATTTCCTCTGCTTCTCTACACAGTGAACCTGGGTTTGGCTCCATTGCTTTAGTTTGTTCTTTAGGCGTTGGCTTGCAGCTTCCAGCAGTAAAATAGGCTTTAATGTGTTTCTTGGTGTGTTTTAGGGCTTTGTACTGGATAGTTGTCTTGGTAAATGTGGTTCTTTAGCCACAGTCAGCACATGGTGCTAATGTGTGCACTGATTAGTGGGTTTGGTACAGCTGAGTTGTGTCTTTATCTTGGCTGTAGTGAGTCTTCAGAGGTTTTTGGTCAGACACATTCTGTATTCTTGTTTGAGAACCAACGTTGGTTGTCCAGAAGGTAAGAGTTCCTGTCCTGATTCTCTGTTCTCAGAGGTTCTCTGGTAGGCTGCAGGAGACTTTAGCGTTTGGGTTGTGCTAGTTTGGTTTTTGTATGGTTTCATTTGGACGACTATCTTGAGGCCCCTCCATGCGGTTTAGTGAGGTTTTCTGCAACAGTTCTACATAGCAACCTGCAGCAGAAGAGACTTTGAGTTTTTAGGAAGTTCTGGAGATCAGACTTTAGAGCAGCGGAGCAGTTTGAGCAGAAGGTGAGCTTCACAGTAGAAATGAGACGGAAACCTTCTTGACCCGTGTGGTGAGGTCCTGTAGGAAGCGTTTGAGCAGGTTGTGAAGAGTCTGTAGGTCTTTGGCCTGAAAGCACCAGAAGAGTCGACTCATTAAAGGAGAAAACGGGAGATATTGTTGGTTCTTCTGTCGCTCTGCAGTTTCCTTAGACTGAATATCAAGTTTATATTTTAAATGATTTCCCATGTGAGCCCAAGAAGACTTCAATAAACTCCTTCCATCCCCTGGACACAACATATTTTATTACCACGTTAAATCTGTTTTTTTGGGGTTTTTTAAAAATATGTTTTTGAGTTTTAATCATAGTTTTAACGTAGTTTTTTCTCTTTGCTTGTTTAGTTTTGTCGTCTGTGTGAAAGGTGCTAAACAAATAAAGTTGAATTGATAAAGTGAATAATTGACTAACTCATGATTGTGACAACAGAAGTATTTTCATTGTGATTTAAGGGTTTATTTCATTTTTAAGGTTGGGGTTAAAATCTTGACAAAAAAAGATTAAAGAAATAAATTGCATTTAAAAAAGCAATTAAATCAAAGGAAAAAACATTTAATACAATAAAACTTTTAACAAGAAAATTAAACATTAAATACAATTAAATTACATTAAAGACACAAGATATTTAATTAGATAATTAAATGGAAGATACAAAACATGTAATTATGAAATTAAACAAATATTTTTAAACAAAAATATTAAACATTAAAGATGAAATGTTTTAGATCATTAAACATTTAAAAAATACAATTAAACAAGAATATTAAACATTTTTTTAAAAAATACAAAACATTTAATTAGATTATTAAACCTTTAAAAAGACAAATCATTTAATTAAAAAATTAAATATTTAATTTGAAAATTAAATTTTAAAGACAATAAAACTTTAAATAGGAATTAAACAGAAAATACAATGAAGCATTTAAAAAGAAAATGAAACAATAAAAGGTGGTAAAACATTTAAAAAGAAAAACCTTAAAGATTTAATCAAAAAATTAAACATTGGGAAAGAAAAAGGAATTTTTCAAACAAGCCAATAAAACATTTGAAAAAACAAACATTAAAAAGACAAAATATTTCAAAATCAAATTAGACATTACAAAAGAATAAAAGGTGAGAAAAGAGCAAAACTAAACATTTAAGAAGAATCAAACTAAAGAAAAAACATTTGAAAAGACACCAGTTAAACTTTAGAAGATCAAATTAAACAGAAGAGACAATAAAAGGACGAAAAAGCAAAAACAGATAAATGTCTTGAAGCGTTTTCTAGTCTGAAATGAAAACATCAAGTTGTTTCTTCAAACATTTCCTCTTTCTATGTTCTTGGTTTGATTGTGGACAGATTTACTAAGAACTCATTTCAGAAAACTGCTTTCCAGATAAAGTCTACTAGTAGTTGAAGGCATTGATCAAACTAATGTTACCTTCTGATCTCCACAAACTTTACTGTTCAGTGAAGAGAATCAAAGTTTGTTAAGGATTTCTAAAAAACCCACAGGTGAAGGTCTGAGAAGAACTCGGATGGATGGTCAAAATGTGAAATCAAGACTCATGGTCACAAGTTTTAAGGCTTCTGTTAACCAGAAAATTCAAACTAACAGAGAAGTAGTGAGAAACTTTTAAAACTTCAGTCCTCAGAGTGTCTGAAGGTTCAAACTAACAGAGAAGTACTCAGGAACTTTAAGATTTCAGTCCTCAGACTGTCTGAAGGTTCAAACTAACAGAGAACTACTCAGGAACTTAGAAGATATCAGTCCTTGGACTGTCTGAAGGTTCAATCTAACAGAGAACTACTGTGGGACTTAGAAAATTTCAGCCCTCAGACTGTGTGAAAGCTCAGGTCCTGAGGACTCGGGAGGTGTGGAGGCTTTGGAAAGTCTTGGAACTGAGGGTTCCACCCTCCAGCACAAAGGCTGAAGTCCAACCTCCTGAGAAAAACGGTCGAGTCGAGACTCGAGTTAAAAAAAAAACTCGAAAACGACAAAAAATAGATGATAAATGCGCAAAAAAAAGAAGAATTAGTATCTGAGCGAGTAGCTCAGGGGATAAGAAGACGGACTACCAAGTGGAAGGTCGCAGGTTCAAGACCCGCCACCGGCCTTTTTCTTTCTTTGTCTTTGTCAGGATTTTGAGAAAATTTAAGAAGTGTCTGGTCTTGAACCAGCGACCTGCAGCTCCATAGGCAAATCCTTAACTCACTGAGCTACAGATCAGATAAAAAGAAATAAATTCGTCGTCCCTTTGGCATCGTAGTTCCTGAAGTGACCACATGGGCTGGAGCCAAGGCGGAGTCTGGGTGGAGTCAGGGCGGAGAGTAGGCGGGGAGGTGGGTGGCGGCCTCCCCCCTCTACTCCCCCACCTCCCCCCACCACCCACCACACCTTCCCCCGCCCGACGAGTTCTTCGAGTCTCCACGAGTTCTTCGAGTCTCCACAGGTTTTCCCGAGTTTCTGGAGTTTCCACCAGGTCGGAGGCAGAACAAGTTGTCATGAAGAGGTGTTGAAGTCGGCCAGGATGGACTGACTTTTTACAGCGACTAGAAGGAAGACCACTAGAAGAGCAGGTCTTTAACCACCATCCATAAAATCCATGGAGTCGCTCCAGAGAAATGAAGGGAGGTCAACTTTTATCAACCTCCATCCAGATGTTCAACTTGATATCTTTACTTGGACATTTTTAGCACCACAAACCTTTAGTATCACACTTTATTATCATTTATTAGGACTTTAATGGAATCCACCAGCAGATTTAGTTTTTGTTGACAAACTTTATTCTTGTCGTCGTGGGACTGCAGTATTTAAAACTGTTCCTTCTATTTGACCTCATGTTTATTAGTTTTAGTGGAGAAAGTTATTTTAATTGTCGATTAGTCTCTTAAAAACCAAATAATAAATTGGATTAGTCAAGAGGTTTAAATTTCTTACTTTGTCATATTTTAAATATGACAAAAAAATATAAAAATAAAGCGTCTTGAGACAATTTGACCTGTAATTGGCATTATATAAATAAAATTGAATTAAAATTGTATGTATCTTGTAATGTTGGAGTAATTCAGCCATATATGTTGGAAAACACATTTTCTTTGTCCATTAATCTGTTGATTGTTTTCTCCAGTAATTCATTTCTTGTTTTGGTTTATAAAATGTCAAACCCAAATATATTCAGTTTACTGTCATAAAAACCAAAAAGATTTACATTCATGATGCAGGAATCAGGCAGTTTTTCACTTTTTATCTTAGTTTAGTCAGAAAGATAGTTGATAATGTGTGAATTGTTGCAGCTTGTGAGCCGTAGAAGGTTTTAATCTTTGGGGCCGAGTGTCAAAAAACATTTAGAAACCAACATCAACAAAACACTCAACAAAGATTTGAACATCATTAAAGGGAAATCCAACTTTTGCATGACAATGTCTAATTAAAGGACATTTATTTCCAACGTAAATGTGTGATATTCATCCTCTGGAGCTTTCTCTTCACATCGTCTTCCACCTGGACTGGTTTGGTCGGGAGCATGTGCAACAAACATTTGAAAAACTGCACTTTAACATCAATGAATGACACTGAAGTTTAATCTCTACATAAATGAGACTGAGTCTGGATGTGCTGCTCTGTCATTAACTCCTAAGTTTAGGGAAAGTTCAAACAAAAGAGGACAGTTCAGATAAGACTTGAGAATGAGCTTATTTTGAACAAACATCTCAGACTTTCTGAGCTTCAGCACCTCTAGCAAGATATTTTAACAACAAGCAACTCAAGAGATCCAGAAGTTGGAGAGAGTTAGCTTTAGCTGAGCCAAAGAACATGTGGGACGCTAACCTAGCAAACATTTCAGACTTTTCTCTGTGAATTCTGAGAAATAATTTCCTATTTAATGACAGAGCTACACATCTTAACTCAGTCTCATTAAAACAGACTCTAATTCAGTGTCATCCATCCATATTAAAGTGCAGTTACCCAAAATGTTTGTTGCATGAGCTCCAACAAAACCTGTCCAGGTAGAAGGCCACTTTGACAAACAGGAAGTGGAAGATTCCAAGCAGATTTATAGAAGGGGGAACCGGACTGTACTAAGTGTGGTCGAGTATAGAGGGGTGTTTTGTGGGTTTTTAAGGCTGATAATGATTATTAGTGAGACATTTGGAGTAGATATTCATTTGCAGTAAATGAAAGTATTTAAAATCTTGGAGTTAAACTTAGAAGAACACAAACTCTAACAGAAAACTTTGTTGATACGTTTTTGTTTTGTTTACAGATGTTAAGTTAAAGGAGTTTTATTCGTGACGTATAACCAATCAAATCACTCCAGAAGACAGAGCGACCACAGGTAGATAAAGGTTCAGAGCCAAAGTAGCACCATTTTTAAATGTATTTATTACCGTAAATCAGTAAAAAATAAAATACTGATAATCAGTAAATCAGTCAGCCCACAATTACTACAATTCTACAATGTATGTCTCTTTCCTTTGACTTGTTATTTGTACAATATACGATGTATATGATGGCGTTTTTTCATACCAAAGGCTATACTATGATGTTTTCTAAGAGACATACGATGCTACTCTGGTTGTTCTGGCCCTGCACTCCTCCTCTGTTGTTTTCTGGATTGTACTCAGCTGCATGCCTTCGTCCACCAGGCCTCCGTTGACTCGTCCCGCCTGCCGTCTCTGGAGCTGAAGCTGGATTGGAACAGACCAAAGTACAGTCCAATCACGATGCCAGCTGCCTCTCAAAAGGCTCCTTCATCTGGCAGGTGGCAGCACTTCTTCTGAGGGGAAGCTGAGCTGGCCCAGCAGAACTTTGGAGATGTGTTCCAGTGGTTGGTGGATGTGTGGGGAGATAGAGAGGGACCTTTGAATTGTTCAGAAAGGAAAACAGGGAACCCATTGGTAGTTTTAGTTTAGGGTGCTACTGCGGTGTGTTTTTGGGTTTTAAGAGGTGAACAGGAAGAGTTTTTTTTCGTATTGATTATCTTTTACTTTGTTCCTGGTTGGAATGCCCATCAATGTCAACGTGAAGTTCACTTTTAGTTCTGTTGATTTATTTTTATTTTACTAACACCCATTTGTTTTTAACCCCCTCACATGTTGTGTTGTTGTAAACTTACTCGTTCAAATAAATTCTCGTCTAACCCTCTGGAAACCAGCGTATGGACTGTTTTTGTGTTGCTCCTCACCTACTGACAGCTGTGGACTAAAGGCTATACTGTGACGTTTTTAGAGCCACATGCTATACTATGATGTTTGTTGGGCAACACGCTATACTATAGGCTTTTTTAATTGACATATTACTGTGACGTTTTTTTGTTTTTGTTTTTTTTAGCAACATATAAGAATTCGAACAGTTTTAAAAGTTACAATACTTTTACTTGTGCAATGAAATTATTATTCTATGACATTTTTTGAACCACATATCATACATGACAATTTTGGGCAACATCCCATCATTTTGCGCTTTTTGAACCACATAATAATCTATGTTTTGTTTTTTTTTTCTTGCCAACATGCTGTACTATGAACTACAGGCCATACTGTTATTCTTGAAAAGTATACTATACTTTGACATTTTCTGAACTACATCCTATACTATGGCGTTATACACAGAGTGCTTTGGTTACATGTTGATTTATAATCTAGATTTTTTTCTGTTTTTTTGACGGGATTACCACAGACCTGACCGTGAACACTGTTGACACCCACCTGAGGGAGACGCTGCCTAAGATCTCAAGGCTGCTTGGTCGTGGTCTTTCTGGCACGTACTCTTCCAAGATGAGCCGGGAAGTTTAACACTGATGGAATGACACCAGGTCTAAGCCGACAAACTTCCAATTCCTCCTCAACCCATAGTCTCTGGGAAACCTACATGGAGTAAGAAAAGTAGACAGAGAAGTAATTAAGTCTGTACACAACATATTATAAAGAAATCATGCTAATAAATTAAGTACAAAGAACCGAATTCGCCAATATACTGGAGACCAGAGCTATTTGATTTGATAAGTATAACCTTGTTTAGTAACATTTCAATTATTTGAGAGCAGTCCTAAAGAACTGCCTGTAATCCCAATCATAAAATGGGTTTGGAGGAAGAACATAGATGGTAATCTGGATATACATGAGTTAGGCTTTATAACTACTATTGGTAGTATTGGTGGTAGTAATAGCAATGTGACTACTACTAGTAGTAGTGGTAGTACACACTACTGCTGCTGATACTGGCACTGCTACTACAACTTGTAATACTATTACAAATGCTGATACTACTTCTACGACTCTAACAGCTGTTTATACTACTGCTGCTGCTTGTACTTTTAGTATTACTACTACTGCTTGTACAACTATACTACAGCTACTACTAATCGTCTGGTATTTGGTTGTCAAGCTGCTAGCTCGCCTTAGCGTTTTGCTAGTGGCTAACTAGTTAGCTCTCATAGACTGGAAGCTCTCAAAAAGATTTCATAATGAAAAAAGAGCCAAAAACTACTCTTACCTATGAAAAGTCATTCCAAGTTTCCTTGTCTCAATCGTACGACGTAGTGTGTAACTGTATGCAGCACAGTGAGCCGGCATACTTGTTGTTTCCGTTTTCACGCCGTCTACATCAACGGAATGCACTGAAACTTTGCCCCCACTAGCTTAGCCTCGCTGTAGCACGCAGCTCAAAGGGGCGTGTCCTATCTACTCATTCATATCTATGAGAACAACGGTGGCTGCACATAAGGACGCCTGACGTTGATTAGCTGCGTAAATACCATTATATACAGTCTATGGTAAATACGTATGTGAATCGCATCATTGGCTGCAGCAGCCAGTCACCGGTCACTCACTGACTCACACTGAAAAATAGCACAGAATGAATTGTTACGTGTTTATTTTATTTACAATTTAGGTTGGATTTTTTTTTTTGTGCGCAGCGCAGATCTTCTGTGTGCGGAGACCGTGTCAGCAGTGCGCAATTGCGCACGCGCGCAGCTTAGAGGGAACAGTGGTTGAAAGCCATGTGGTGTTTGGTTATAGGCGGCCATGTTAATTTTAGGCCTGAAAACAGCAAAAATGTCAACACTAATACCTGTCAAATATGTTTTAAAAAGTCCCGCAATTAAATATTGACCTGTTTAACTTAGCATCTATTCATAAAAACGATTAATTAAGCTGCAACTTAATCATTAACACGACTCATTTGAAACCAGGAAAAGCAGGTCTTTAATGTCATAAGAACCATTAATACACTAAACCAAAGCTGCGTGCAGAGACAGAACAGAGAAGCCCGACTAAGGCACATAAAGATGGAGATCTCAAAAGCATCTGTCTAAATGAAAAGGTCTGATACGTACACATATTATACCTCAGACTGTCCAGTGTTAAGACGTGGTTGATTCAACAACAGGGTTTCTGTTCTGTACTTCATTTCATACTCTGCAGTGCAGATTCACTAAAAAATAATGTAAGAGGAAATAAGAACATTGATAAAATGAAATGACAGCATCTAATGGTAGCAGAAATATCGCACAACATTTTACCTAAAAATAAAATGTGATGACAGTAAGATTAGATGGTATGTGTTAACGCAGGCTACAACTTTTCACAGTTGATGGTTCTCTTGATTAGTTTGGTCAACAAAATATCAGAAAATAGTGAAAAAAAAATTGATCTGGTGACGTCCTTAAATGTCTTGTTTTGTCCCCAACCCAGAGATAGTCAGTTTACCGTCGATTAGGAGGAACAAAATAGAAAATATTCTAATTTAAACAGCCGGAATAAGAGAATTTGGACTTCTTCGAAATGTACTAAAAATAGTTTGCGATTAATTTAATAGACCACAGCTAATCGAATAATTGTTGCAGCTTTTGTGTTAAACTGTATGTTCTCCAACATTTCTTACATACAGAATGTTTGTTTTCAAGTCTTCAGTGTGACAGTCCTTTTCAGATGCAACTGCTGCAAATTCAACCATCTCAAGATTGTTTATTACACTCTGTTTTTCTCAGCAAAACAGGGGGAATGTAGAGAAAAAAACTGACACTGGGGTGTTTGGACACTCAGGAAAACCAAAAGGCATAAGGCTAATAAACTACAGACGCTAACCTTTGAAGCCCTCCAAAGTAAAGTGAAAATGGAGCGTTTCATCCCCCTACAGTTAGTGATAGAGCATGTGAGACAAAACTAAAAGAAGGAAAAGAAAACACGTAAAAATCAGGGTGCTAATATTTCTCGGTACATTCCTGGAACGAAAACAACGACTGGACAGTGTTTGTTATAAGATCCTGGAACTGGGCGCCCTGAAGCTGGCTCACACTACAGGAGTTTTAAAATCCTAGTTCCAACACACACAGGAGAAGTATTAGATATTCTTCTCTCTAGTCTCAGACATGTACACAACAGGTTTGAAAAATAATGGTGCATTGAATATTACAGATTATCTTGCCAGAGTAGAGCCGTGCACCACTTCCTGCGGTCACATGGGTAAACAAATGTAAACAAAATGGAGACTGTGGCGCAACAACTTGGTGAAATAGTAAGAATAGGAAAAGCAGAAGGATAAACCAGTTTGGGTGACAAAAGTAGAAGTATCCGCCTTATAATCTGTAGCCAGCATTAGTCCTAAGAGCTAGAATGGTGTTAGCATGATAATCGCAGCCATCTAGTTATTAACTCATAAATATCAAACATGTTTGATATTATCGGGACGGCTTCGATGAGTGCGAGTGCAAGTCTGGATGTGTAAATTCCAACATCGACTCACACCAGGATCCCAGACCAGACGTCTCCTCCGACTGTCAGGAGGTTAATTATCCTGAAACTCCTGCAGTCTGAGCCCAGCTTAAGTACCATCCCGTAACCGTTGAAGCCTCTTATTTCAAAAAAATATTTCAAGATTCATACCGGGAACTGCTACCACCACTTCTGGTTCTCATAACAACACTATCCAGACCTCACTTTTCCGTTCAAGTCCATTGGTTGACAGACCTTCAATCACAACCCCAGAATCTGTTCCTCAGAAGTTGTGCTGAAGAAGCTCCTCTTTCCTCGGTTTGTACCAGAAGAATCAGTTCCTGGTTGTGTTCAAAGAGCTTCCATCCGAAGCTGTGGCTCTGCTCAGTTAATAGGCTGACATCACCCTCTCATCTCATCCACCCACCGCGGTTCAGAGGCATGCCAGGCGGAGGGGGCAGGGGCACTTGTGACTGTCCTGGTGGCACAGGAGGTGGAGGAGGGTACCCGGTAGGTGGGAGGCCTATCCCTGGTGGGGGCACATGACCCGGCGGCATGCGTGGAGGCGGTGGAGGAGGGTAGCTGTTGTAGCCTGGCGGCGGATAGGTTGGCGGCAAGCTGGGGGGCGGGTAGGTGGAGGGAGGAGGCGGAGGGCCTGGAGGGGGCGCTGCAGGCGGCGGGTAGACGTGCGGGTGATATGGCGGTATCGGTGGAGCGTAGCTGGGTGGCATGGGGGCGTAGGAGGGACCCTCTGTCTTCATCATGGACTGCAGGCTCTGGTAGCCTTCTCCGGACATGTAGGAGCTGGTGGTGGACATGATGTAGTTGGAGGGAGGTGGCGGAGGAGGGCGGTGGGGCAGCGGAGGAGGCTGGTGTGGAGGCGGAGCATGTGGCGGAGGAGGAGCCGTTTCATTCACTGGTTCTGCTTCCGTGGGAGGAGCTGGTGATACAGGACACAAGAGAGAGGACTTGTTAACAAAAAGTGGGCTGTAATTAATCCTTGCGTCGTTCTGCAGGTCAAAACTGACCCATTTTTTGAAAATGTGGAACAAAAATATATTTTCACAGTGAAACTTCTGATGTCCACATTTTCAACATTTTTGGGAAATCTTTGAACATTCTTTGGTGGAAAAAAAGAAACATTAAAAATGTTTCCTAAGAACATTGACATAAAAATCAACCAAAATCCAGCGAAATTCGCTGGATTTTGGTTGATTTTTATGTCAATGTTCATAAGAGAACATTAGAAGTTTTACTGATATATATGTAATCACTTTAGATATTTTTAGGATTATTTTGGAAGATTTTTTACAAGAATTTTCTTGCCAAATATGGGGAATTTTATTTTAAATAAAACTTTTAAGGAATTCTTGGAATTTTCTTCCTAAAGGTTTTGCAAATTTTCAGAAATTTGGTGAATTTTTTTTGCTGAATTTTTGGATTTTTTTTCAGACAAGGAAACAATATTTTTTGGTGCCCATAAATGAGGACAACAGGAGGGTTAAGGCTTCTTTTTCCACCATGATCTCAAAAAACCTCTCCATTCCCAGACAATGAGCGCACAACTGGGCCAAGACGACCAGGCTTCAGCCGCAGAGGAGGTCTCATTATCAGGCTCAAGCACTAATCAGATTGGTCTGGGATAGGTTAGGGGTATGCGTGTGTTGGGAAACATAATGTCCAGACGAGCTGTGGTTATGTAAGCAGGCTGAGAGGACTAACGACGCTGGGTTGCTTTCTAAGCTCGAGTCGCCAGCAGGGGGTCCCGGCTTCTCATTACGTGGCTATTTGGTGGCACACGCAAACAAACACCAGGGCGGTGAGGATGCCAGCAGGAAGCTATGCTCAAACCAAACCCGAAATCTTTTCAAGTTCCTTACAAATTGGACGGGACAGAGACAGGACATGACATAAACGGCGGTGTTTACCTGGGGGAGGCTGCGATGTAGGCAGTGGGGGCATGGGGCTCTCCAGTCGAGGAATCTTTGATCCAACTTGTTCTGTGGATTAAACAGTCCAGTCAGTAAAATCTGTGAATTCTGCGTGCTATATGCTTGTTTATTCACAGATCCCAAAACCTGCCAGGAAAATAGTACTCTAGGCCACTTGTAATCCTGCCAAGACTTTATTTTAACTGATGTTAATATGTGAACTGGGGGTATTTCAGTGGACATATTAACCTTCATGTGATTTTAACTACTTTAAAATCCAAACAAGTATGTTTAACATTTTACCTGGAGCCTTTGGTTCATCTTTTGGGGATGCCTGAAAAAAAACAAAAAAACAAATGCAAATACTCAGTTCCCACTTCAAAGCAGGTTATGTTGAGCGTTATGACTGAACAGAATTAAATATATATACAAGCTATATCATCATTCATCATCATTTACCATTAAACTAACAGAGACATTTCAACAAAAGGACAGAAGGATGGCAAATGACTTTCTGCTGTCTTTCCAGAGGATTCTGGTTCATTTCAACCAGGCATATTTCCCAATAATTTGGTCGCTGTGGTTCTATGAGTCATGCTAACTCTGCTTCTTTACCTCTGTTGCAAAGATTCAGGGAAACAAGCGACTGAAAGAAATCAATGGCATTTAGCATAGCAATTAGCATGAGCTCCCTGCAGCTTTCCGAGGAAATCGGATTTTTCCATGAATCATTTTAAAATAATGTAATTTAAATTCCAGTTGTTTTCAATTTGAAGAAAAGACCATAATTGGTTTGACCGAAGGCTGTGACTTCTAAAGGGTAAGTAGCAGTTAATACAGTCAGCAAAAGAGCCATTCCAGGCAACTCATCTTGTGTTTATGTTTGGTCACGCTCACAAATGGTCAAAATGATTCACCTTGCTGCAGTGAGTACATGCTAGCTATCACGATAGTTAGCATGTTATAGCTAGTATAGATAGCTAGTTAACACGATACTTAGAAACCCTAATAGCACTTTAGTAAGTTACAATAAACTTGAATTCATCTTTAAGCCAGCAAAAATGCATATAAAGCATATTGTCCGGATTATAAGTGGCACTTTTTTTCAGTTTGGCTGGTCCTGCGACTTATACTCAGGTGCAACTTGTATATATTAAAATACATAATTTCATATGTTCTTAAATGTTATTTCACACTGACCGACATGACCAAGGAGTAAACATTACCTACAGCCCCTCTCGGGGCTGTAGGTAATGTTTTAGTTCACCGACGGCTAGTTTAGACGTTTGAGGAAAGTTTCACGATGCGTGGAATCTCCGCACGCCGCATCGAATTTGCATAATGTAGAAGTCAAGTCTACTTTATGCAAATGAGCTGCGGCCCACTCCGGGTAAACACACCGGATCACAGCTGGAAACACACTGCATGTTGCATGCTGGTCTGGTTGCGATGCGTTTCCACTATTCTTTATTCTACTGCTATTATTCTAACTTGCCTTTTAAGATGAAATGTCTGTTCTTGGTCTCGGATTTTGTAAATAAATTTCCCATAAAAATACGACTTATAGTCCAGTGCGACTTATATATGTTTTTTTCTTATTCATGATGCATTTTTTGACTGGTGCGACTTATACTCCGGAGTGATTTATTGTCCGAAAAATATGGTGCTTACATGTGAGCGTTTGAGCTGGCGTGCAGGGCTGCCACCCTGAGGGGAAGTCTTCTTTGGTGGAGGGGGAGGAGGGTTGGCTACTGGAGGTGCTCCCTGTGGAGCTGGAGGAGCAGGAGTCGGAAGAGCAGGCGTCCGCTCCTTCTCCTGCATCTGCTGAGGGATGGGCTTGTTTCCCTGAGAGTACAGGTCCAGGATCTGGTGGCAAATGTCTGAAAGACCAAGAAATGTTTTGGGTGAGACAAGTCTGAATGGACAAAAAAGAAATACAGAGAGTGTTGTGTCTTTATGCCGAGCACCTTCAAGTAGCTCCACTGGGACGTCCTGGACAAACTGCTCCCACCAGCGGCGTGACGACTGCTTGGCAGTCCACTCCTGGATGTCGAACTTACACAGCCGGCCTGCCAGGTACATGACAGCCACTGCGATGATCTCTGGCTCCCACTGCAGAGACAGCATGGTACACAGGCTGCCGGAGACACAGGCAGTGTGGTTTAGACAGATGGGAGGAAAATTATTCACAAATGAAGATCTGGACCTTCCAAAAGACGTCAACAAGTTTCCAATTCTGACCCATTATGATTCCCATTATCTCCCTTGTTTTGTGGCTTTTGCCGTTTTTGTTGCCTCACAATAGAAAGACTGACAGGAAATGAGGAGGGAGACAGAGAACATAATTACAAAGGGCTGTGGTCAGATTTAAATCAGGGACGTTGCAGTAATGTGGTTCGCATCTTGAACCACTAGGCTATTGTGACACCCTCGTATGATTCATTCATTATACAGAACATTTCCCAGACTGTAAAGCCTGTTTTAGTAAAACTTATATTTGTCCATGCCTATTTGACAGCCAGTTAGTTGGGCAACAGAGTTTAAAACACTCTAAACATGACATATTGCATTATATTAAGTCATCTATGATAAAAACTGTGGCATTGGGAGTTATATGCTGGCTGCTCACCTGTCATTGACAAACGTCCACGCCATCTGTAGCACCTTGCACACTTTATTCTTCTCCCCTACAACATCAAGAAAAGAATAAATTCTAGGTTTTACTGGTTCCCAGCTCCAGAATTCACGAGAATGTGTGCATTTGATGCCATACTTATCCGCTCTAACCTTTGAGTTGCTTGACGTAGCGCAGCAGGAACATGTAGGGATGCTCCACCTGCAGGTCAAATTTGATAGTCTGGAGAAGGATCCTCTCCAACACCATCACCTCTTCCTATTGAAACAAGAAGAATACATATCAGGTTTACAGTTAGACATTTAATCCATGAATAGAATTCTTTCACGTTTATAAATTGCATTGAAGTAATTCTACACCGTTACCTCCTTTAGAATGTGCAAAACATCCACAACTTGGGCTGCACCTAACGACAAATCGATGAATCGTCTGAGCACGATACGTCAGCAAAAGCGGAAGTGAGCGTGCAATGCAACAGAAATCACCGTCCGAGTGGAGCGTGGAACACGGACGGACATCCGCGTTGTGTCGTGCATATATAGTATATGCATATATTATACATGCACGATACAGCGCGAACATCCGCGTTTACGATACAGCGCGGACATCCATGCGTGTTGTGCATATATAATATATGTACGATGCAGCACGGATGTCCGTCCGTGTTCCGTGCTCCGCTCGGATGGTGATTTCTGTTGCACTGCATGCTCACTACCGCTTTTGATGATGTATCGTGCTCAGACGATTCATCGATTCGTTGTTAGTGGCAGCCCTATCCACAACACCTGACCTACAACTCTCACATACTGTAAGGCAAGTTGTTGTAATGGATTAATTCAGCCTGAACTGATTCTGAAGAATAATGACACAGAAAGCTCCTCTTCCAGCAGGAAAATACACCTCGCCACAACACACAAAAACTGCTAAAGAACATCGTGAGGAACACATGACATCTCAACTTTCCAGGCCCCAGTGTGATTAAGCATTAACCCAAAAGACCTGCCGCCAAATCCCTGGACACCCCCGGAGGTCAGAGCTGTTTTGGTGGACCCACTCAATATTAGGCAGATAGTTTAAATGTTGTGGCTGATGGATGTACACAAAAATGTGACTGTAATTTTGCAGGGTTTCATTTTTTTGTATCTAGCTTTACGTCCCATGTAAAAGTCAATTAGTTAATTAGATTTTCAATGCTGGGGAACAAACACTGTAGCTTTCCTTATAACTTTGTAGCCTCAGACAAACCTGTAACTTTTTAAAGTATCAAATGACAGTAAGCTTCAATTCCAACACAGGAAGACAAACTGGGCACATGTATAAGGAAAAATCTGGTTTTAATGGCTTTCTCAAGACTTGTTTTTACTGACTGTATCTTGGTCAACGCTAGTCAATCATTTCATCACAATGAGGACTTCACTACATCATTAGAAGCAAAATCGTTTAACACAAGGTCATGGCAATTAGCTACTAGGCTACAGCACGTTTTTCTTTCAATAGCTACATCATATCACACTGCCTCCTAAACCTGGTTTACAAAGGATTATAGCCTAAGACGATTCACTTCTTCTCTTTGCTCAGGGGCCAAAATAAATTCCATAAATGAGGTAATGAACCATACCAACCCTTGCAACTTGTATGGCCCCTTTCCCTGTCATGCTGAAATGTTTTAAAGACAGAGGAAAAACAAAAGACACTGCACCTTCGGATCATCTCCAAACTGGGCGAACTGCACATCGTTCAGTAAGCTCCGAGCTGTTTTGATGATGTCTTTACACTTCTTTGGGGTTTCTTCTACTTTTCCAGCCAGGAAAAGGCAGCAAGCTCCGGTCACCTGGTCAAACACGAATCACAACATTAATCCCACGCATTTAATCCATTCCGATGAAGGAGAACCATCAATTAAACTTACGTATCTGGGAAACTGCTTGAAGGAGTGAAACATGTAGAAGCGGTGGAAATATATGATGCCAGTTGCCAGCGTGTCATAGTGTCTGATGTCAAGTCAAGGACTCACACGAACAATGTTTTCGTAACCAAATACAAAGATGCTGTACCTGAACATCCCTATTTTGAATAATTCTGTATTGCAGCCTGTAAAACGCTCATATTCATGTCGCAACAACACAACTTCTGTAAGAAAGAATGAGAGCAGCAACAAAAGCAAATACTTATCAGGATAAAGTATTTTAGGTTTGTAAGTTCTTTAAAGTTTGGATCCTTATGTCTGTTGTTTGTCATTTGCAGTGCTCATTTATCTTCTAACCCTTTTCTGAGTTGTCATAAATAATAAATCAATCAAGGATACAGGCCAAGTCTGGTCCCCACATCGAATATGAAGCGGGCTCCCTCTCTCCGATACCGGGCCTCTGTGCCGGGGTCCAGGCCCTCAGACTGAGAGGGAGTGTGGGCTAAATCCTTCTTGTCCCAGTACCAGCATGGCTTGATGTGGTCCAGAATTGCTTGTCCAGTCATCGATAGGTTCTCCTTGGATTCCTTCATTGATTGAGGGGAGGCGGTGGACGGACCGGCTGCACTGGACTGCTATGATACAAGGCAGAGAGATCGTCAGTACGTTCATTTTTACTTACCAGCATTTAGTGTCAGAATGCAGAACTTTTATAGCAGAGGTCAATTTCACTTAGCAGGAACTAAGTGAAATTAAAATTATCTGTGTAGATTCTCAGTCATCCAGGTCATGGTAGTAGTAGGTTCAGTAAAAATCACCCGGACTTGTCTTGTAGGTTCTCGAAAATGTTTCACCTCTCATCCAAGAGGCTTCTTCAGTTCTAACTGAGGTATGGGGAGTTACAGAATTTATAGTCACTCCAGCTCACATGATTAATGACCCATTAACGACCCAGGACTCACATTATTTGTTAGCAACCATTCGTGCATTCTGTCCCAAAACCTCCTCACAATAGTACAGGTGTAGAAAATGTGTTCTGGAGTTTCAATATCTTCTTGACAAAATGTGCATGTGTTATTATCCAGGTTAAATCTCATTCTTAAAAATTCTCTACATGGATAAACATTAAAAATCGTTTTGAATTGAACTTCTTTCATTGTCGGTAATAAAGGATATGACATAAATCTGCTTCTAACTTTGATATGTTGACAGAGACATAATGTTTGATGTGCCACCTCCAATCCCACTCATTTATCGGCAAAGGTTGGCCACAAATATGCTTGTAGCATTAACGCGACAAAGACAACTTACTTGTTTCTTATAAATTATTATGGACAAAACGAAGGTTTAGCCGGAGTTAGCATGGCGAAGCGGCTAGCTGTTAGCGCTAGCTGTTAGCTGTAGCCGGTAACCTAAAGTTAGCTTCGTTGAGACTATATAAGCAGCTATACGTGTAGATTCAGCGGATATGTTTCAGGCAGGATATGCTGGAAGGCTGAAACTTTCAAAATGAAGGCAGTGGCTGTGGTCATTTCAGCAGCATCGGGGAGCTAACGTTGGCTAGCAAACTAGCTCCACTCGAGGTCTGAGCAGCGCCGAGGACTGAAGAGCTAAAAGTGTGCAAGTTTAATCTCCCTGCTGCCCGTTATGAAACACGAGTCTTACCTTTAGCATGTAGGCGTCGGAGTAAGCCACCTAAAGCAGACGGGCGAACGAATAATCCGCAGTTATTCACAGAAAATTGGTTAACAAATGACCAACAACAATCCCCATTGTAACAAGGGCACCGCCATTTTCCAGGACGTCAGAGGCTCTCGGTAGACGTCATTACGCAGGACGTCAGGAGGTAACGCCGAAGAGGTACATTTAGTTTTACACAAATTTGACATAAAAATACCCTCGTAAGTGTAATATTGCAAATTTATAAACACTCTTACCCGTTTTAAAAGTAATACAGAAGTATTTTTCGCCTAATTATGTTCAACACGCTCTTTCATTGGCAATATTTGTCGTGTTTTTCATGTATAAATTTGTAGGGCTTAACTTTAATTATTTCAGGTTCTTAACCTTAACATCTAGTTTAGCTAGCTTAATTTGTATTATATATAATATTGCAGGCTCTTAATAGTATTCAGTAAAAGATATTTGCATAATTTAGAGTGCCCTAGCTGAGGGCTGAGAGGGTGTCTGCCTCCTGGACAACCTCTCTATTTTTAAGACCAGGCTTAAAAGCTTCCTGTTTGACAAAGCTTATAGATAGGACTGACTGGGTGACCCTGACGGGGTGAGCTGGTGTTTTCATTTGCACAAATGACTTCCCTTCTTGACGTCCCTTTAGTCTGCCCCAAGTTATGCTGCTATAGGCCTAGGCTGCTGGGGAACCTCTCTTGATGCACTGAGCCCTTCTCTAACTACCTATGTATTTACTATATATACCATTATTGCATTACATTCACTCTGTTTCTTTCTGTGTCCTTTCTCCGAGTGTCCCTGGTCCCAGAGCTGGATGCTTCAGATGTGTGGTTGTTCTCCCACCAACTGTCCTAGTCTCCATCATGTCCACTGTGGGATGCTGCTGCTGACCTTCCTCCAGCCCACTGCTTCCAGCTGCCCATTTCCACCAATCTACTCTGCATTGCCCTTACTATACTTGATTTGCTCATCTACATATTTTTGAATTTACCACCAGCTATATATGTAGTATATTTAAAGCCAGAGCTGTACACCATAGCAGTAACCTATAATCAGTTTCCATGTTAGTTGTACTTTGTATGTATCATGTCTTATCATGCATGTATTAAACTGTGTTTTATGGTCCTTGTGTCCCACCCCCCACCTCTCTATCTCTACCTCTACACCTCTATCTCTACCCCTCTACCTCTATCCCTCTATCTGTATCCCTCTATCTCTGTCTCTACCCCTCCATCTCTATCCCTCTACCTCTTCCCCTCTACCTCTATCTGTATCCCTCTATCTCTACCCCTCTATCTCTACCTCTCTACCTCTATCCCTCTATCTCTACCCCTCTATCTCTACCTCTCTACCTCTATCCCTCTATCTCTACCTCTCTACCTCTTCTGTCCTTCTCAACCCGCCCAGCCAGCAGCAGATGGGTCACCCCACATTAGAGCCGGGTTCTGCTCGAGGTTTTTTTCCCTGTTAAAAGGGTGTTTTCCTTGCCACTGTCGCCTTTTGGCTTGCTCTGGGGGTCAGGCATATGGGTTCTGTAAAGCGTCTCGAGACAATTTGACTGTAATTGGCGCTATATAAATAAAATTGAATTGAATAATATTTAGATTGCTCAGGTAATTTATTACTATAGGGACTTCACCTTACTATATAAGCTTGTTAAATAAATTAGTAATGCTAATTATATTTCCCTACCAGATGTGACTTTGGCTCAACAGCTGTTTTGAATGCACTATATAAATCACAATTTGGCCTGTTCTTTTAGTGTAAAATATCTCAAAAGATTTGGACAGATGTCACTTTTTTGAAGCTGCTAATCTGTCTACTCTTTTCACCTTAAAAATAATATCTGTTACTAGGATAATCCCAACAACAGTCTTGAATATCTGACTAATTTCATTTTTTCCCTAAATCTACACACCAAAATTTGATTAATTGCCACCTAAGTTTTCACATTTTCTCCTACAGCTGAACTCTGTACTGAAAATCTTCAGTTTAATAAACAACAACAAATCAACACACATCTGGAAAGTTAGACAAATGTTCCCCTAAAACATCTGGCATATGTGTTGTATGTAAATGTGCTTTTTTTCTCCCATATATTACTAAATTACTGCATTATTGAAAGAAAAACAACACGTTTCTTTTTGCTCAATGCTTGAATTGTAATTTCTGCGGTGGATGAAACCTTTTATATGATTTTAAGAATTTAGATTTTCACGACGATAAAAGTGTGTTGTTTCCAATAATATCCACTAGAGGGAGACAAAGAATTACTGGTGGTCTTGGGCAGCCAGGATTGGGTTTTTGACCGCGTGTGATTTGACCAGGTGACTCACTGGAAAAGCATTCTGCTGAATAAGGTTGTGCAAATAATAAGTGCGCGAACAAACACAAACACCATCTGTATTTGCAATATCTTGAATATCAGACAGTGAGTTTCTACTGCAAATCTGTAATGATCATGCACTCAACTGGTTTGAGCTATTTGCCCCTAAATATAGACTCTAACTGCTACCCTATTATGTGGTGGTGTAGATTTATTTGTGGAATGCAGTGAAATCACGACTAAATGAGATTAGAGAGTGATATATATGCACAGTAGCACTCAGGGGGCATCAGAAATAGACAAAAAATACAAGTTTTTTATTGTATATTTGAAAAAGGTTCACTATATATTTGTTGAAAAAGCAGTAACGGGCTTTTAAAGTCAGAAGTGGAAACATAAATAGAAGCAATTTCCCTTTTTTTCTTTTAATGGTGTCACAAACTGTCTTGCATAACTGTGGCAAAGGAGGGAGATATACTGCTTACAACAGTCAGACAAAGTCATTTATTAAGCCAATGGAAAACAGTTAAAACTTGTGGAGTGTGAGGTTCGGTAGAATCTGAAGTATGGGATACACACAAGAGTGGAGGTAGAGTGTTGTGAGATGCAAAGAGGTAACAAACTAATGTGAAACTAAAGCAGCAGCACTGCATGATTGCCTAGCTGTCTGCACAGAAGCCACCACTATAAGCTGGAAACTTACAGGTCAACCTGAAATATACAGCAGGTAGACAAAAGAACATCAAACAGAAAAGGGCAGAGTTCATCACGATGGTTATAGACTATAAACTGCTATTAAAAAATCTAAATGAACTGAAGAAATTCGACTTTTTAATCATTCCGAGGCCCATAGTTAATGCTGCTGGAGTGAATGAGACAAAGAGTAAAGCAATACCTTATTTTTAGTATGCATTTGACACATTCTAAATCCCACTTCTTCAAAATTTACCCTGTTTGGGTCAGAATATGCAGAACCATAACTGCTTTACTTTACCTATTGGCAGAAAACACAGATATGCTGTTCAGTTACAAGAAAATGAGTTGTTTTGACTCAGTTTTAGCATTATTTTTCATACTCCTGTTGGATTATACGAAAACTAATTCAACTATAAAGAAACAAAAACAGGCTTAGAATTTAATAGAAAACAACAGTGCATATGGCATTAAAAATGACAAAAGATACACGTTATTATCATAACAACATAATGTGATAATGGCTGAGTAGAGTAAGACGACCATGCAATGTTTTAGGCCATTTTTTAGTTTGGGTAAATAATCCAACATTAATGACATTTATGCTGAGTCCAGTTGTCTTGGGGTTGTTGGTAAATAAGGGTTATCTTGTATTGCATTGGTGTGATTTTGACCCAAAATGGGTAAATTTTGATCCAGTGTTTTAGTGTGTAACACAGAAGGAATTCCAGGTGACATGTTGCAGTTATTTGTGATATTTAATTCAACTTTAACCCTCGTGTCGTCCTGCGGGTCAAAATTGACCCATTTTAAAGTTTGAAAATGTGGAAAAAATCTATATTTTCACAGTAAAACTTCTGATGTCCACATTTTCAACATTTTTCGGAAATCTTTGAACATTTTTTGGTGGAAAAAAGAAATGTTAAAAATGTTTCTTAAGAACATTCACATAAAAATCAACCAAAATCCAGCGAAATTTGCTGGATTTTGGTTGATTTTTATGTGAATGTTCTTAAGAGAATATTAGACGTTTTACTGATATATATGTAATCACTTTAGATATTTTTAGGATTTTTTTTGGAAGAATTTTACTCATTTTTTGAAAATATTTACTAGAATTTTTTTGCAGAATTTTTGATTTTTTTTCAGACAAGGACACAATGTTTCTGGTGCCCGTAAATGAGGACAACAGGAGGGTTCAGACAACTAAAATAAGAATAAACTGCATTTCTTCCACCTATCCAGTCAAAATTATTACCACCCTTTATGGACATGCAGAAGATCTCCCGAGGAACCTCTGCAGAACAAGGCAGCAGTAATTATTAATTATGAATAGGGGACATCATGGTGGATAAGATTATTGGTTGTAGTAGAAAGCTAATTTTTTCTTTCGTGGTTTGAGATGACCAAAAAATGAAAGTCACCGTCATCTGTTTTGACTTTACCCATGACAGAGTAAGAGCAGAGCAACGTCTCGTGCCCTCTTCCTTCCCCTTCTGAGAAAAGCCAGCATTGAATCATTTACTCCGTCCAAATTAAAATTTGGAATCTGCATGCATTATATATTCACCCCTGCTCGGACAAATCCTCTTAACTGTGGGAGAAATTGTCAGGATGTGTCCTGTAGAAAAGTAAGAGCCTTGTCTGGTTGTATTGCCTGTAGCAAAGGAGCATCTCAATCTGTCACTCAAATCCACACGCACACACACTCACACCGACCACAGTAAATCAGCTTATGAATAATATATACTTATACTTTCTTTATTAATATTAAACATTGCATAATGAAGCGCGGACTATAAGCAAATCCCAGAGCAATATTCATATTACCATGAGCTCTCCTGGAGTGGACCTTTCATTGTTTGTGTCAGCCCTGTCACACTGTGGTTCAACACATCAGACTGGCTTCTTTTAAAAGGTTTCACCTCAACAACACCAAATCCTCTTATTGTTCTTAAAAAAGTGTATTATGCGCCGAGCGTGTTGGTCTATTTTAAGATACTTGTATTAATGCCATTTTTTTTGTATTCTTTGGAGAGTAAACAGATGGGAGGGAGATGAAAAATGGAAGATAAAAAGGATGTAATGAAGGATGTGACCCAGAATCAAAGCTGCTTGTACTTTTGTCCACTCATGTGCAAGAGTTTTAACATCTAACATTGTCTCCGGGCTCGTTTTTTTGTGTTTTAGCATAAATTATAAGTGTCTGGAATCTCCTTAAAATGTGGTAAAATACAGAAAAGAGGTTGAATGTCATCCTAATGCGTCCTGTTACTTGGACAAAACTTTTCATTTCCTCGTCTCTTGTGCAGATATCGCCCTGCGGTGTGTTCACATATCTCCCCTTCACTGATGGCACTTAACCACCAGAGATGCATGTCTCCTCACAGGCAACACTTTGGACTTAAAACCTTTCCTGTGTCCACAAGCATGGGGTATTTGTGGTAAGTTGGCCCTGTGCAACCCAGCTTAAACTGCCTTTGCCCGCAGCCCTGCAGATACAAGCTATAATGGAGACATTGATGTATTATTGAGAAACCCATGGGTGAGGATCAAGGAGCTGCTTGCAGGCAGCAGCGATGGCAAGAGAGAAAGTGTGTGAACTCAGGATAATGTTTTTTCCTTCAGCATTCAATATGTCCACGAACGCTGCTGCTGCTGCTCTCTTGGCCCGGCGCGAAGAAGAAGACATTTCATGTAATATCATATCCCGAATTTATGCGCTCCAGTCAAAGCAATATGCTCGACAACATGCTTGGCCTATCTGTGAAAGATAGCTGTTGTGCTGTAGTGTTTCCATGTGGCATCTGCTGAGGTTATGTCTACTTGAGCCAGAGCTGAGATGACATTTCATTTATATAAATAATTACTGTCCTGAAAGTCCCCTAGGCCTGCCCTGAAGCAATCAAACTTCTAATGCTCTTAAAATTGCCCACCATGTTTTATTAATGGCGGGCTGTAAAATGTATTGCTATGGCTGCACACTTCTCTGCTGATCCGCCAGGAAATAGTGTCAACTTTAAACGGCCGTATGAGGCTTTTATTTTTACTCAACAATGTATTTCAACCAAATTACGGCGCCACACAAGTTTGAATTGTGCGATAAGGTAAAAAAGAGAAAGGGACTTGAGAGCGTTCTAGCCGCACCACACAAAGCACTCATCTGTGCATACACCAATCTAAATGAACACAGTGAAGTATGTGCAGAATGATTGCCCATTAGTGCCATTAATTGGCTCTGAGTGAACCTGATCTGCTCTTCAAGGACTCTCTCAGACTCTGAATTGTGTAAATGGAAAATTAAGGAGGCTTCATTCTAAAAATAAGAATAAAAAGTAAAGTAATGCTGTGTTAAGGTATCACAGCCGCTAAACAGGTTTGTAATGTCTCCTGACTGTGCCAACAGAGGGTACTGTTGCCTCACAACATGTTTAAATTATCCCAACAACAAAGCTGCAGCCTGCTGTTTGTCCCCCTCTGGTTCAATGTGTGGAAATATGTGAGCCTTACAGTAATACTGATATTGTGCAGCTGCATTATTGGAGCATTTCTGCAGCCTTGAATGTCAGAAAATTGTCTAAATTAAAAGTGACCTTTGAATCAAATTTGACCTGTATGTGATCTGGGTGTCCAAATTTTAAAAGATGATTCCTCCTTGGGAACTTAGTGAATTTCTTATGGAATTGCGTGAAAGGAAAGAAGTGTAGAAAAGAGAAAATGATCAGACTGTTTTGGGAAACATGATGGTTTTGGGCCACAAAAGGTGAGAATGTGAGTTTTGGTTGTTAACTTGACACTGCTCCTAAAGCCAGACAGTGTGACCTTATGTTTGAAGTAAGTAGCCACAGATGAGTGATAATTACTTTATTCTGCGTGGAGCTCTTTGCTGAGCTCCGGGGATCTGCTGCTAGTTGCCCCCAGTGTCCCTCATGTCGTCCGCCGCGTTCACATGTCTGTGGTGTCTGACCCGCCATGGACGTACTTGAACTTGAATCCTTTCCCACTCCACGGAGGCAAACCCCAACCACACACACACACACACACACACACACACACACACACACACACACACACACACAATTGGTCCAAACAGAGCATCTTTCATCGTGTGAGTCAACAAGGAGTAGCCTCGACAATGAAGGAAACTGGGAAACATTGGACCTCTGCTTGTTGGAAGAAAAAAAGAGGAGGAGGTGTCTTGTCTGCCCGTCTGCTCTCTCTCTCTCTCTCTCTCTCTCTCTCTCTCTCTCTCTCTCTCTCTCTCTCTCTCTCTCTCTCTCTCTCTCTCTCTCTCTCTCTCTCTCTCTCTCTCTCTCTCTCTCTCTCTCAATCAACGAGGCTACTGCCACCAGAGCCAAGAGTTGCCGTTCCGTGCACCGATGCCAAAACGCGCAGGAGGAGTCAGTGCCAAAGGGTCATTTTAGCGCACCACTGCTGAAATGGAAGGACTGTAGGGAATCCTGAAGTAAACAGCTGCCATTTGACCCCCAGATGATATAATTACATCATTAAAAATAAGAAAAAGGTTTTTTTTTTTTAAAAAAAAAAAAAAAGAGGAGCTAAAGAGGAGCCAAACATCCATCACCGGCTGGAGCGCTCCGTACTTCATCTGTCACCGCGGTCGCTGCAGAGGTGGGCAGTCCAGGATTTTTTATCTGCAAAAGCTCATTACTGAAAAAATAATATTACTTACATGCGCACATATCAGCTCCTCGGCCGCTTGTAGCCAAACTGCTTCCTTAAAAAAAAACTACACTTTGGCTTCCTTAATCCAGGTGTTGCTTCCTCCGAGGACGCTGCAGGACATTGTGGACAAACTGCTCTTCCATCCTTGTTGCGCTCCCGTCCGACTGGTCACCTCGTTCCAAACGCGCATCAAAAAAGTTGCAGCTGCACAGACTGTGAAGAGAAGAGGGATTAGAAAGAGAAGAGGAAGGAAAAGTTGGTCACCTGCGATCCAGAGAGGACCGACACCACGGTCCAAGCCGACTCCAAGTGCCGTTCACCGGGCGATGCCAGAGTAAATGCCGGGGCAATGTCCCGCCGCAAGCAGGTGAACCCGCAGCACTTTTCGTTGACACACAGGGAGACAATACAAGGTGAGCTGAATTCTTTTCACACCTTCTATCTAACCCCTTGCTTATGTAATTTATTCTTTATCATAATTATAAAATCTGATTTCCAAGGCAAATCAAACCCGATTTTGAGGGAAATAAATTCAGTTAATGTCCTTTATGTTGTTTCTGGAGTTTGGAAAACGCGCAACGCAAGACAGATAATTACCAGCAAAAAGTGATTTGTGAAATAAATTGACCATGTGATAAGACTTGTGCACAAACAAGAAAAACACTGTGGTTCGTTTTGAAACATCCTCACAGACTCAATCTGAGTAATTGCAGGTTAATAAGAGTTGTTTTAACGCCAGAGTTAATATTTTACGGCAGAGTTAATATTCCAAATGCGCCTTTTACAGCTTCACAGGACTTTACTGCGAGAGAGGAGAACTACAATGGGGGTGTCTGGCTGTGTGTGTGTGTGTGTGTGTGTGTGTGTGTGTGTGTGTGTGTGTGTGTGTGTGTGTGTGTGTGTGTGTGTGTGTGTGTGTGTGTGTGTAAGCTTGCACGCACGTGCATCGAGTGTGTAATCCAACATTTCATCACAACACAATTTTGTTTTTTTTTTGTGCAGCATATTGCAACATGTGGCCACGTGTGGACCATATTTATCTGCACTTATTCCACATATTTCTAAATGTAGTTATTTATTAGCAGACTTTGCATAAGATAATTTAGATTTAATTGGAATTAAACAGCCTGTTTCTCTCTTGTGCTTTCACTTTCTGTCACATTCTCGTATTCAAACACAACGTCTCTAAATATTTTTTTCCTTCTTGACACATAAAAGGCCTGTAAACATATTAGGAACTAAAATGTAATTGTGTATGAAAATAAGTTTTCAGTCACTTATAAAACAAAAAGAAGACATCACACACACAAAGTTTAATTTTCAAACCGAGGCTCACAACTTGTTTGAAGCTTTTCAAAGCTGCGACGAAAAATTGTGATTAAATAACGCAGATGAAATCTGTGGCAGGAATATTTTTGGGGAGGGGGGCATATGATTAAAAAGTCGCATAATCCAATTTCAAATCAATTATATCAATCTAACCTTCATCTCCCAGCGCTCTGCTGTGCCTAAATCCAATTTCATAGAGGCCTAATCTGGGTAATTCATTGCAGAAGTTCATGATGTAATCTTTGGTCAATCTGTTTTGTGTTGAAAACGGTTTAGGTGCATTCCGTCCCAGCCGACACATTTAGCATTTAGACTAATCATTTATCCCACTCATTCTGTCTCTCTCTGTCTTTCTCTCTCATCTCTCTGACTTCACCCCCTTTGAGTTTTAAGCCGAAATAATTACAGCAATTTCAAACCAAAAGAGCAATCTGAAATCCAAATGTTGTCTCTAACTGCTGCTCTTTATTTTTTATTATAAATATCTATTTAAATTGAGCCATTATGTAGCATCCTCATCAGTTTTGAAGGATCTCCTCTGAATATTGATCTGACAGTTCCTTCTCTGTCAGTTAATTAACGTGGAGAAGACTTGACCTCTTCACCATAAATTCTCAGCTGAACCAACATTTCTAACATAACTACAGTGTCACCTCAGGCTGTGTGTGTGTGTGTGTGTGTGTTCAAGATTTACCTGCATGAAATATGACAAATAATTACAACGTTTTGCACTTTTCATTTGTTTCTGAGTGAACAAATTTGGACTAACTGTTAAATATTTGCCTCTGCTCCTTGCAGTCATGGGTCACTTTGTTTGACATGTTTTGCATAATGGTTTTGCACGAAACCTCACAGCACCTGCTGTGCAGTTTTTTTTCCCCCTTCTTAAAAGTGAACCTGTGGTGCTGAATGTAGATCAGACTGATAATTAGCTGTCATAGATTAGCTTTAAATTTCTTAATTTCTTTGCTGCGTTCAAATGTCCCCAGGATTCGTGTGTTCTTGCCTGAAGCTTTTAATGACTGCTTTTAGAGATCTTTTTAATCATCCACTGACCTGTCTTCAGAGACTTGCAAGTGTCACACAACAACTTAATATGTGCAAATGCTGACGAATGTTTGATGTTCGGCTCACTCATGCAGAAGTCGGTGTTGTGCTGGAACAAGTACAGTAGGACGCTGTGCGAATGTGGAGGGCCTGAATCTGGTCCTACCTGTTCTCTCACATGAACCGCTCTCTGAGCTGTGGCCTCAAGCACTGACAATGACCTGAGAGGCACAAGTGCAAGTTCAAGGAAGGACTGGACTTGCAGGTATTTTTGTTTAAGGTCAAATGCAGTGCCAAAACTGGACTTTGCTTTGCACAGTCGAGCACAAAGCATTATTATTCATATCCGATTGTTCTCTCTCTGCAAGAACAATGGGAGTGTGTGAGCGACTGTGTGCACAGATGGACTTCTGTTTGCATAAAGCACCTAAGCTATGTTTGCCATACGTACAAGACACCTTAATAATGATACCTCATCGAAGGCTGTGATGGATGGGAGGCTTGAACTGTGCCTATCATTCAGCGTCTTGCAGGCTGTGTGCTTGCTGTGGGCTGTTTCTTTGGGTAGGTCTGGAGAGGACCAGGATCCCACCTCAGGCTGGAGCAGCTGAGGAGCACTGGGGGAAAACCAAACTGTAATTTGATTGAGTCAACATATAAGAAGAGCTTTTCATATGTGCAGCGAGGAGGCATTGAAATTAACTGGGATTGATAAGAAAAAAAAGAAGAAACTCATGTTTGCTTTTAATATCTCTGTGATATTTTTAATTCGTCAATACTTCAACTTGTACTTTTTGGTATCAGCTGTCAAAACCAGTCACAAGGTTTTTCTTTATGTAAGTGATAATATGAAGTCCCTGCAGGGTGCTAACATACATCAAGCACATGTCAGATCAGGGGTTATTCGGTGTAACTGAACGCAGCCTTGTGCCCTGCAGCCACAGGCCCTATAGGTCGTGTACTGCTGCAACATGAAGTTCACTAAACCTGAATATCAGCATATTTCTGGACAGGCTGTTAGTGGAAGACGGCGTACTGGAAATCTACTTGCCAGGCCAGACGGTTAGAGGGACATGCAGGTGACTGTAAATGCAATGAATGCACTCAGCCCAGAAAATGTGCCAATAAAAACACAAACACAAATCCCACTCAGAATACATGCAGAACTGTACATGTTCACTCTCTATGCATGAAGCTGTTCTGTCTTAATTTGACCTTCAGTTCGGAGTTCATTCTGTATTTTAATAAGACTCTTATGGGGAAAACATCTTTTTTTTTTTTTTAAATTCTCGATGATTCAGCTTGTTGTCACATCCATAACAAAGAGAAACCTGTCACACAAACATCTTTATGAATTGCTCACAAATTAACGTGAAAACAACTGCTGCTGCTCAGCATCTCAGGTCTCCCTTTATTCAGAGCACTGGTCCATTTCCAGCCTAATATCAGCATTATTGCAGATACTTCTCCTCTGGATCCAGCCATGGAAACACCTCGAGATAACTGTTTACTCTCAGAATTGGCATGCTACTTGTGAAACAGTTAATGTTTTCTTCTTTATTCACACCATATGGCTGTCAAATGACGGGGAGAAACCCACCGTATGCGCTGTAACACCACAGTAAATATTCACACACATTGTGGTAACCGGATGATAATCTCACAGGAGATGACTGGTGAGCGATTTATGATTTACTGTGAGGCATTGCAGTTTGTTCTCGGATTTTCTTTCAATATTTCAATATTATTGAACTCATTTAATCAGTTTTGCAACACTATAAAGCTTCTTTTTTTTATTATTCTATCGCTAAAATTGTTTGGCAAATTTGATTTATATCTCCGAATGTCATGCCTCATAGGTTGCAAGTCATTTATAGCGATTTGGTGACAAGTCGCAGTCAGCTGCAGAGCCGTATTTTGCTCACTTTCAGGCTGATAATCTAAGATTTATGATAAGGAATGAGACTGTTACAGATTAAATGGTGATAAGATAATGAAACACACAGGCCTGGCCTTACACAACGCACACTGTTGCAGCTCTGCTTGGCAATCGCTGCTGAGAAAAAGGGATAGGCTTAAGCGAGGCCGCTTGTTGTTTGAATTTTTGATTGCAACCATCTGCAACGTTGCTGGTGTCATTTATTTTCAATGACAGCGTGAATCTTACCCCGACTTTCCCTGTGGGGTTTACAAATACGATTGTGTGTGTGTGTGTGTGTGTGTGTGTGTGTGTGTTTTCCCCTCAGTAAATGCAAAAGGGGGAAACAAAGAGAGACAGGTCTGAACCCATACAGTATGGCTGACTGTCATACGAGTGCCCATGGCCTTACTCTGCCTTTAACAGCAGAACAGAGTGTACAGCTGGTATTAAAATGTTGTGTAAGGTCAGGACTTCAGCGTCAACGGAAAATAGTTTTGAGGTTTCTGTTTGACGCTTGCTTCGGAGCATTTTATCAAAATCAAAATTGAATTAAAAGAAATATCCAGAAAAAATTCCATTTTGTTATTCAGGTTCGAGGAGAACTTGTTAAGTTAAATTTTTCTTTGACTCACTTTCACTTCAGACACAATGAAACAACAAAAGAATCCCCATTTAGAACAGCATATGAGGGTAATAATTAGTTTCATTAATGTCAGAGGACACGACAGGAGGCCAGAGTGCTCGTATATGCACTTTGGCATGTTTTACCTTCTTACATTGTTTCACCTGGCCACTAATTTAAAAACCACTGATGAGGACATCGCATGTAGCGCAACACATACCAATCTTGACAGTATAATTACAACGTAACCGTAACCAAACTGCAGGGGAACGATTTTAACATTTGCAATTAAAAAATAAATAAAAAAATCAGTCTCAAACGTAACATTTCCATCTCTGTGACAATGCTATTTCTTTATTAAGTGCTTTCTGGCCGGGGCATTTGAGCATTTTTTCGACCTTTTTACATAAATGGAAATTTTTCGGTGAAAGAGGCCCATTGTCTTCAGCTGTGTCTCCCATCTGGTACATATTGTGCAGTGGCAGTGTGCAGCAGCAGCAGCAGCAGCAGCAGCAGCAGCAGCAGCAGCAGCAGTGACTGACTGACTCTCTCCTCATCAAACTGATAGGGGGTGCTCTAAGGCTGCCTGACTTAACTCACACTTGATAAGACGGAGTAGCAGGACTGTCATTGGTAAACATGGCTCCGTGTGTGTGTGTGAGACCAAGAAAAGACAAATAAAGTATGTGTGGTATTGTGTTCGACAGCTGGGTTTCATTGCTATCATCGCGCCTTCTCGACGATGGCATGTTTGACAGTGCGTCAGCAGTGCTCCTTTACCTATCAAGCATGTTCCTCTCACATAGGAGTTTATACAGAGGAATTAAGACACTGTCTGTCACGATGATAGGCTACATTAGTGTGTTATTCTTTCACGTGTGTTTCCATTTTGGTGTATTTGTGTCCAACGTTTTTTGGGTTGTTTTTTTTTCCCCCACTGCAAAGCGTTCCATGTTCCTTCTTGCACATGTGTTTTTTTTCTCACTCAGGTGAGCCTCGGGACAGATGAGTGAGCGGGTTTCAGAAAGAGAGGGGTGCGGTTTTGAGAAGATGTCCAACTGATATTCCAGTGGCATAGTCTCCGTGCCAACTGCAGCTAATTTACTGCCTTCTGCCCTCAGGCCTTGTTACTCAACCATAGGTTAACAAACAGGCCTCACTCTATTTGTCTTTGTTTCTCACTGGGGAGAGAGTCGAGTTCAAAACACTCGGGTGTCAGTCTTTTTCCCGTGTCTCCTGCCACCTGTCTTGTTTTTCAAAGTCAGAGCACACCATAATGTTAGCAAAGAAGATCTCCCGCAAAAAAAAGTTCTACGTGCCGCACATATGTGCACAGTTACATGGCTCGTGCGAGCACTCTGGAACGTTGCTTCATGTGAATTATGGTCACAAGCTGTGAACTGTAGGTAAATATGTGTTTGTGTTCCTTCTTTGCCGCCAAAGATTATGAGATGGAAATTATCTGGCAGGCATCCAGGAACCCATCGCCATTTAGAGAAAAGATATTTGGCATCGGATCATCACTCCAGGGCGAAGTGAGAGGACTGGAACGTGTGTGTGTGGGAGGATGGGTGGGTGATTGGGTGAGGGGTACGAGGGGGGGTGTGATTCATAGTTGCAAAGAAAAGATAAAAAATTTGGTGAAAAGATGTGTAACATTCAGCTCGAAAATTCTGCCCGAGTTTAATAGTTATGACTGAGAGTTTAGAGGAGCGAGCGCCTCCCTGACAGTTTGAGGTGGGTGATAAGAGAGTTTAGGATCTGTGCTCTGATAACTACACACCAGGACACAAACAGGCACACACCCTCTTTGTCTAATCTTTGCAATTATTAGGGTGTCATGTTTGGAGAAAGAGAGAAAAGAGAGGCGAGGAGGAGGAGGAGGAGGAGGAGGAGGTGGAAGCAGCAGAGACAGGCATGCGCTGCTACGCCTCTCTCCCAGGCATCTGCACCTCTCCCTGGGTACCCGCTCACTCAGACGCCCCTAGAGTCTCCGGAGCTTCAGGTTTCCTCTGGGCTCTTAGGAAGGAGACACATTTTCATACCGGTACATCAGGGTAGTGTTTAAAAAAAAAAGGTGGGGGGGAGGTTGTCCATGTGGGATTTAAGCTGAGGGACAGAGTCTACGCCATAGGGGAGGAAGGAGGGGAAGAATGTGTAATGGTTATTAATGACCGTGTCAGATCTGTGAAGAATGAGATTTACTCTCTTAACAGGACCCCGGGTTTGGCTTTATAGATTTTCTGTCTGTGGAGAATAGGGAGAATACAGTGCAGAAACTCACCTGATCCATTCACACACAGACGTCTCACTGCCTCTTCTTTTTTTTTTCTTTTTTCACCTCCCTCTCATTTTTCTTTTCTCTGTCTTATTCTATGATGCTCGCAAACATGAAAACACGCACAAACACACACACACACGCGCGCACGCTCGGTGGATGTGGCCTCCGTTACGCTACACTTTGTTCTGCACAAGCTGGGGCTCCCACGTGGTGAAGGCAGCCGTCTAGCTATGACAGCTTAGCGCAGCAAAGGCCCTCACCGGAAACCCAACCTGCACTGTGAGATGAATAGCTTCCTGGCCACACACACAAACACACACACACGGGCAAGATGCACATACACACACACTCACACGGACTCACATATACATGCAGTGTGTGTGTCGGGTCCCACCCACGCAGATCTCTCACGGATAAGCTGCGCAGGTGTTTGTCTAGGCGAAGTAGATTTACTGCGGCGTTGTTTTATGCCACGAAAGTGACACAATTGTGAGTGTAATGAACAGCCTGTGTGGTAGGGAGGGATGGCTTTTATCAGGTAATGGTTTCAGGAAAAACCAAACCTCACTGTGTGTGTTTTTTTCTCTACCTGTGAAGCTTTGTTTTTCGTTGTCTTTCTTCTTTTTTAAAAAAAATAAAATAAAAAAAGCATCACTGATTGATGTATTTTGCCTCCCTGTTCCTGCAGCAGAAGCCAATCATGACTCAGGGGCAGGTTCTCCATCTCCGGAGCCGTCCACCCCCAGCCCTCGGAGGGCAGGACCCGGGGAGCACGACCTGCTGACCTGTGGCCAGTGCCAGACCAACTTCCCTCTGGGTGATATCCTGGTTTTCATCGAGCACAAGCGCCGTCTGTGCCGGGGGCCCAGCGGCAGACCGGGGTCCTTCTCCAAGCCCGGGGAGGCCGGCGGGGTCATGGGCATCCCCATCTCTCCCAGGGTCCGGTCGCTGGAGCTGGGCAGAGGCGCCATTCCGGTGGAAGTGGGCATCCAGGTGACCCCTGGAGGAGAAGAGGATGAGGCGAGGAGGCTGACACCGGCCAAGGGGATCTGCCCCAAACAGGAGAGAGGAGGTACAGATGCTGGAACACACTGTGCAATGCAACTAGAAGCACCAATGAGCACCTCACAGTTCTGAAGAGAGCTTTCTTGTCAGTATACATGCACACGTCTTCCACATAGGTGCACTTACACAGCGGCTCTCACACATCTCTCACCTGTCCAAGACAGATAGCTCTCTTTAAAGAATCCCAGCTGTTTGTTATTTTGACAGTGGCCTTCAGGAGGGATTAATGTAGCCTGGGATGATTTTATTAGAGTGAGTGAGAGCTGCACTGTGTGTCTATTCTGCTCCATTCTAAGTAAAACATCACACACATATACACACTAAATCTCACACACACACACACACAGGCACACACACACACTCGCAGGCCTGAAGGACTTCTTCAGCTGAAACCAATTGTGAAAGGCGAGGAAGAAGGTGATAGAGGAGCCGCCCCCAGAATGTGTGTGTGTTTGTGCTTTTTTTTTTGTTTTGTTGTGCACATCACGTGTCTGAGCGTTTGTAAAGAAATCCTGCAGCATATGAAGAGGTTAAGAAAGCTGATTAAAATTCATCTGTGTGCGTGGTGAGGAGAAGGGGATTAATAAAGCAGCAAGGCCGCTCATCTGGCTACGAGGGGAAGAGGGATGGGAGGGCGAGGCGGGTGAGGCGGTGGGGAGGAGGAGAGGGGAGGGAGGGGGGACAAGGCCTGTAGACTGCCAGCGCTGCAGGGAACCCAATTCAAACTTATCAGAGGAGACAGTCACCATCGCACCCAAGAGCTGGGGAAAGGCTATCCAGGATTACACAGACTCCAGTAGACTAGGAGGGAGCTGGTTGGAGGAAGGAGGACGGTTGCTTTGTAGAAGTTAGCAGCCAGAATTACATGAAGATTAGACAGTTAACAGCAGAAACTGGTCACCATTTTGCTGCGCTGTTAAGTCATAATGCAGTAAAGCGGACACAGGAGTCGATTTCAGGCCGGATGCACCATGAAAAAAAACATAAAGCAGCAGAGGACTGAGGGGGATTTTTTTAAAAACTGCCATAACATTCCTCATAGCTGCAGAAAAGGTGCAAATCGGTGCATGAAAATTCACCAGAATGCGAGAAATCTCCTTGCTACTAAACATGTCAAACTAAACGTACGAAAGTACACGGCAAATATCTAATATTTATATCAGATTGGCTGAATTGTGGTAGATTTTATCGCTGCAGAGGTAAACAGTCACTCTTTTATTAATGTATTAATGTAAAAATAGTCAAATTATTTCAAAGGTTCCTACACAACTGTCACGACACACTGGAAAATAACTGGGTGGTTATACTGGTTTATAATGGAATTACATATGCAAAAGGTGTGAACGTGGACTTATCTTGACAACAGGATGCGGCTTTTCAGATTCGCATAGGGCTAACAGACTTTTTTCCCTCCCCATTTGAGTGGTTGAAATCCAAATAAGTTCACATGCTTCACACCAAACAAATAACCCGTGACCAGATTAACCAACCAGGTCAAAATGCAAAGTTTCGTGCGAGAGTTCGCTTATTCCCACGACTCCAGGAGACCGAGCTGGCCTCTGAGATATTACAAATGTCGTGTAAAAGCATTATGAATTTCACTTCAGAGTCAAAGCCGGTGAAGACCTCTTTTGTCATCGCTGGGTTTTCTGTGTGTGGCCAGCAGCTGTGTGTGGCCACCATCTTGCATGGTGGGAAGTATCTATTGAAGGAGATCACAAACAGTGTGTGACAGAACTGCTTTGGATGTCACAGTTCATTTTAGAAAATCAAAACATGGCTATCATTTTGCAGAATATTTTCAAGTTAATTTTTTTTTTTATCCCCAACCGAAAACATATTGATTTTAAAAGTGAGCATCAGTCACTAATAATGTGGCTTTTGTTAACGGTCTATTTTTTTTCACATTTAATGAGCAGCTTTTATTAGCAACACAGACGGAAAAAAAAACTACAACATAGAACTCATTTGGAACCTTTGCAAAAAAAAATTCAAACATTTTACATTTTTCATTTTGTCTGTTAGGTGGTCAGAGGGAAGCATTTAGGCAGAGCTAGTGAGTGACTCAGCCTGTTTCAGCAGCAGTCAGTTAGTCATTCAGTCTGTCTTATCACTAAGAGAACAGGACATGAAAGCACTCGAAGCCCCAAATGAAAGAGAGGAGGAGAGCTTTGTTCAACACATTAGATTGCCACTCAAGGCAGTCTCAAGTTTCAACCAAATTAGATTACATTATTAGGTCTAATTAAGTCCAATGTGTTAGCAGCACTCACACTCGCAGACACACGCATGTTGTAAGGAAAAATCTCATTTTGCCTGCATGGGATTTCGAAGGAACTTTGGGGTACGTAAATATTTGCAGCACAGGTGACCAAAAAAACAAAGAAAATAAGAATGTACATCAAACAAGAGCACAAATTTTGCACATTTGCATGGAATGCTTGTGCTGCAGCATATGCTTAACCCTCTCCTCTCCTGGAATTAAATTTTTTTTTTTTCACCTGGCTATGTGTTTTATAACATCCTGTCTGGCCTCTTTGTCTGTCAGCCTGCTTGCTTAAACTGCAAACATGCTGCAAGGCTAGCAGATTCAACCCCAAAAGGTGCAAACACACTCACACAAACACGCCGGCACGCACACTCTTTTGTACACACAGCATAGATGAAAAATGGCCCTTCTGTGCCCTGCTTTCTTTTTTTCGCTCTCTCTCTCCCCGAGTTTCTGTTGCTGATGCATGCACTATTTGTGTATATTTGTGGGCTTTGTCAGAGTATGTTAATGTATATGTGTGTGAGCCTTGTGTGAATTTGTGTAGTGAAGAATGATGCGTGTCATCAGGCAAGCGAGAGGTTGTCGCTAGGGGAGCGTTACCACAGCAAGGCGACCCTGGCCCTGCTTTGAACTCCTCCCAGGACGCCTGTCGGGCCCCATCGGAGCACTTTAAGACATTCAGTACATACGGGCTGAAGTGGCATCATGACAGCCGCTCTCTCCTTCTCTTTCTGTCTCGTTCTCACAAACACAGTATATGGAGATCACACGGTAAATATTTCATGAGTTGATGTGAACGACAGCGACATCCTCAAACATCTCTCTCTGCTTCTCGCCTCCGTCCACTTCTGATCTCCCGCTTGTCACTTTCTGTGGGCATAAAACGCAGGGTTTTATTGTTTGTCTTTTTCTTTTTTTTTTCTCGATGGCTCAATGCGATACTGATACTGGTAACTGAAGCAAAAGTGGATCAGAGAACTCAAACCCGCCACTTTAGAACAGTCACACCTACATGTAAAGAATTTCTGCGGGTGTGAAAAGTGTGTGAAGGAGCATTTTTTAAACGTGATAAGATCAGTTTTTCATTCTTGAGCTAATGGGCAGCGAGGGATTTTGTTTTTCACCTTAAATGACTCAGTGTGGTTGCTGGATGAAAACCTGTGCTGTGAGAAGTGATAATGACCTTTGTGCACAAAGAGGTCAAATCTGCAGACACTTGATTCACCGATGCTGCCTCTAAATAACCGTCACATCCCAGTTTCCACACCTCTCCATCGGTGTGGATTTGAAGGTGTCCCTATCCTCTCTTCTTCTTCTACTTCTTTCCTCTCTCTGTTACCCCTCCCCACCCCAGTTTTTTTTTTTTTTTTTTGCCCCACCACCCAATGCTCCTTTAATCACCTGGCTTGCTCTCATTTCCATATTAAATAGGCTTTAATCATGAAAAGCAATCAGGCTTTTGCATATTCATACCTTCCCCTGTACGCCGGCTTCCCTGTCTCGCTCCAGTGCCAAGCAGCCAGTAATCAGTAGGCAGGCGGCGTAATGCCATAGCCCCGGCCCATCGCATGAAAACACACACACTGCGTGAGTTAGAAATAACTTCACATGCTACTTACGTATTATCTCTACTCCAAGAGAGAGAGAGATAGAGGCAGAGGGAGAGGGGTAGGAGATAAAAAAAGAAAGATGGCGAGACTGATCCCTGATTTGAGCTGCGAATATTTGTACAGAGGCTCAAGGAAAAGTCGATTTGCATAATGACTTTGTAGTTTTGCATTAATCACATTTGCATATGAAAATGCGTTAATTACTCCTGATGATTTTTTTAAAAAACTTGCTTCATTTGATGTCCAAGCTCTGGGGTTGTGATTAGGGGTCACATGGTGGGAGTTGTGTAGGTAGCAGTGTGCATGCTTTTTGTGTGTGTGTGTTCTGCTGCAGCCTGTGTGTGTTTATGAGCTCTTACATGAGTGTTTTGAATGCTTGCCAGGGAATTTATCTTGTGTCTGCTGTTAGGCATGTGTGTCTATTTTCATTTTCCAGTTTGTGTGTACGTGAGTGTGAGTTTCCCAGTTTGTGTGAGTGGCAAATATTTTGTTATTCCTCTATGGGAGAGAAAAAAAAAGGAGGCGTACACTCCTTCCTCTGTTAAATACACAACATTTTTTGACAAGATGAAGACACACTTTTAGAGATTTGGATTATAGATTGTGTTAATTGATCCTTCACCACATACAGGTGGCTGAATTTGATGCAGTTAAAAGAAGTATTTAAATATATATAAAAATACGTTTGATAAACATATGAGCATTTATTCACATTTTGTTTGCATGCAAATAATTGCATGTGCTTTTGCAAAAATGCTCCATGCAAATCAGTTTGTATGAGAAACTAGAATCAGAAACCTGCAGAGCCACTTGTAGGCAGTTGCAGTCTGAATGTAAAATGAACATCAAAGCACACACAGGAGTTTATTCAGTTGCAATTTGAAAACATAATGTTTATTTTGTAAACTATTTTGCTGTTTTTCCAAAATTTTGCATATTAAAGGTGAACTTGTGGATACGCAGTGCAAAAAAGTTTTAGTGTTATCTTAAAAATTAAATAATAAAATCATTTGCAGCCATTAATTTGCCATTTCTGTGTCTCTATATGAGCATTTTGGGCTCAAAAGCACATCTGTGTGTGTGTGTGTGTGTGTGTGTGTGTCTGTGTGTGTGCACAATTACAGTATACGTGTTCCTGCCTGTGTATGGGCCCCTAGTGTTGTTGGCCCATAACACTGCGCCTCAGACAGGACCACCCCAGGGGCCGTCTGACTCTGCTTGTGTCTGTCTGTCTCCTCTGTGCAACAGGGTCAACTGGGTCTATAAGGGAGCTGCTAAAATGGCACAGCTGCACGTGCACACACTGCCACAACCATCTGACATGCACACACACACACCTTGAAACGTACAGATCATGTGTGCAGGAAAAACGGCAACATGCATGCGTTAATAGCCACGCTGATAACAGCCGCGCACACACCAAAAACATATGTGCATGCAAGAATGCATACAATGATTCTCATCTCCCATTAAGGCCTGCATCTCCCACCAAACACGCACACACACACACACACACACACAGCTTAAAGGCTCCCACATGAAGGCATCAAACACTCCACAGCCAGCTTTATGGCACTCATATGGCAGTAGATTTGATATTTTCCTACCACAGCAGGGGAATAAAACTCGCCACTAATTTGGACTGCGAGCGCCACCGCTAACTTTCAGCATGTGCTGACTGACTGTGTCTTCCAGATGTGTGGACTCTTTGCTCCTTAACAGCCTTACTGAAGAGGCATTAGAAACCTCACACCCCCGTCCTTGCTACGCATGGAGAGTGATGATGGCGCTTTGGTATTCAACACAAACACGGCCCTTTTTGTGTGGAGCTTGGAGTGGAGCGCTGATGTGAACTTCACGGTCTCGCTGCTATGGGCCATAAGTTGTCTTGTGTCAGTGGGAATCTGCCAATGTGTTTATGTTCTTTGTGTAAATAGCTATAATCAAGGTATTTTGACTGCTGCACTGTAGTTATTGGGCGCTTCCCCCTGGCTTCTTCTCCACTTTTGATAACAGGTGTGCTGTTATCAGTGTTGAGTAATGTAGTAAATCCTTTTTAAAGAACCTACCTATAGTTAAAAGAAGATTTTCACACACATGCAAGAGTTCATCGAGAACCAGCTCAGCAACATGGGCACCTTCTCCCAGTCTGGAAACACTCCTCAGAGGACTCAAATGAACTTGCAGATACAGTCCTCATGTGAGTGTGTACATTTAATGTGCAGAACATATCATCTGGCACTTTCAGGAGTGAAATGCGGAGATTTTCTGACTGGGCCAGCCCATTTTCGTACTAAAAAGTGTTTGCCTTTGGGAAAGAAAAAGGGGCTACCATTAGTATTTGTGAAAATGAAAAGAGATGGTGCTTGTTAGCCAGTCAGACAGGGATAATCCTACTTTGCTGCACTGTTGTTGTTCCTTTTCCTCTTATCTTATTAGGGTCCTGCTCTGATTGGGTGGGATTGTGGGTAAGGAAAATAAGGAGACAGCGTTTAGGCCGTATTTTTCCTTTTACAGGCTGCTTCACCGCAAGAGATATTGAAAGCCTTTCATGGTGCGCTTATGATTCCCCCTTACTTCTCCCACTTACTTGTCTTGAGCAATTACTGTAGAATTACTAGGGAACACAGACAAACACACGACCAACACAAGCTGCCTTTATGTTGGTTTGTCACTTCATCATAAATCAGGAGTGTGCCAAGAACAATATCTAGTGTGCAAGCAGCTTATTATCGATACGGCCTTTCATGAAACACCATACAGCCCTCACATACGTAGCAGTGATTTACTGTAAACGGTAAAAGTTGCACGAAGGAGGGGAAAAAGGAAAGAAAAACAGCAGAAGTTTTGGGGCCCAAAGGTCATTGTCACTTTCGTTTTTAATCTAGAATTTTTTTCTGTCTCACTTACCGAGTCATAGAGGTAGATTTGGTTTAATATGCGCAGGTTTTGAAAGATCTGCGATTTCAATACACAAGAGATGTGGGGAATTTCATTTGTGCTAAAAAGAGGAGAAAAAAGAGAAGAAAGCAAAAGACATTACGTCTTTTTTTAATAGAAAGTGTCCCTGCTCCTCTGTGGAACACACAGAACACATTGTGAGCAGTTTTTCTTTCTTTTTTGGTGTAAATTGTATTTAGAGATGTCTGTGGATCACCCAGTGAACCAGGGATGTTATTTAAATGTATTTAAACCATATTTTTTTTGCTGCTTTGAGCAAAATTTCTTATATTTTGATTAAACAGAGTCTGGCTTTACTCATTTTGCTTAATTATTACTTTCTTTCTATCACTTTACCTCTTAAAAACTGCATGAGAAAAGCAAAGAAACCCCAGCTGTGGTCTAAAACAGAGAGAGAGCTTGCACTGTCATGTCCAGAGATGGCACTGCAGACAGGGGAGTGAACTGCTCAAGGTTAAGGGGCTGCACTCTCCCCGTATAACTGCCGTAATTCATACTTTTCCAGAAAGCCTCTTCTGCTCTCTGTTGCCGGTCTTTCCCAGAGCAGAACGGAGCAAGCCAAAATGAAATAAAGCCTAAGATGTTATCAGGGTGATTGGTGCCAGCGGAGCTTGTCTGGGCCTGTGGTCTGGCGGGGCAGCGCTGGCCCGTACCAGCGCTTGTATATATGAGTGTGGGTGTGAGTGTGTTTATGTGTGTGTGTGTGTGTGTGTGTGTGTCTGTGTGTCTGTGTGCGTGTCCTAGAGGCACTGGATAGATGAAAGCTTTCTTTAACCATAAGCTATGCAGGAGCCGTGCCAGGAGCAGGAAATGTATCAGCGTGATAACAGCCAGAAAGACAGAGAGAAAACGAGAAAGAGAAAGAAAGAAAGAAAGGAGGGAGAGAGGCAGAGGGAGAGGCCACATGGAACCCACAGGGGGAGGCCTGGGGCCAAACTCAGCCCCATCATGTCACTTCATAAATATGTGTTGGGTGCTGAGAGATGAATCCATGCCTGCGTTCGTGTGTCTGTGTGTGTGTACGAGAGATTTTTTTTGTTTGAGACGGTGCAAGACGGGAGACCGTTTGACACACCTGAGTATGTTTCAGGACCCACAGGAGAGAGTGAGAACAGAATTCCCCTGAAGACACGACCGTTGCAACGTTAATAATGTTGTGCCGCTGGCCTTCGCTGGATCACAACAAGGCCTTATAAGCAGGAGAGATACATGAATAGAAAGAAAAGCACAAAGACTGGGAGAGAAGCTCATTATTTCACATAAAAGCTGAAATTGATTTTATTGTTTGCATTCATTATATCATATTAGAAAAGAGTTCAATTATGGGTGGAAGGAAACCTGTTTTATCTACATCTGTCTTTTTTTATTGCCCTAAGTAATGTGCAGGATCATATTAATGCAAAACATATTTGGAGATGCACTTGTTTCATGGTAAAATCAATACCACTTTCATGTTTTGTTAGTTAAATATGAAGCAGCTGATTATCTTATATTAACATAAAGCCAGTAAACACAAGAAAACAGCTGGTCTTGCTCTGGTTAAACCCAACAGAAGCCCAGCAGCATTAAAGATCTGTTAGTTATGTCTAGTTTCTTTAAACTAAAGTCAAAAAAATGACTGGCAAAGCTGCCAGGTTTCCATCTTCCTCATATCTAACAGATAAACATGGGAGTCTTCTCATCAATTTATTGCTTAAAGACTTCTAAATTTGAACATTCTGCCTTTCAAAATACCCCACAACTCCTGTGTCTGTTCCTTTAAAAAAAAAAAAAAAACAAAAAAAAAACATTCTCCCCTTTTGTTGCTTTGGTTTAGTGAGCTAACACTAATTAGACAGCCTGCAATTTGGTGTCAAATGATGCAATACTCCATGTGCTCTCTCCTGTGAGTCTCACAGTCGCTGCTCTGGATCCGAGCATAAGTGGAAAACCTCTGTATCCTGTCACAGCCTTAAGTAGCCAGAATGAATTATTAATAAAGAAAAACTAATAGCAAATTAGATTATCCCCCCTCACCCTCCTCAGTCAGTGGAATGGACTCTACACCTGGTATGAAGCATGTGAAGGGCAAGTTTTACAGCGAGTTGATTGAGGTTGGAAGGGGCTTGTGTGCTATTCAAGGCCGCCGTGGTGGTATCTTCCTGTGGGCTGCTAGTTAAGCAGGACTGGCTGCTTGGCTCCAGTGGGCAGAGGCCAGCTGGGAACCATTAGCACTGCTGAAAGTAGTCGCAGGGTGGTGAACGGAGAGGGAGCACCAGTATATGCATGCAAAACACACATATATACAGCACATACAGCGCCACTTGCACAAACATCACAAGCGGACGCACAAAAGCACCATTGTATAAGATACAATGTGTGACATGTCAATGCAGGAAGACGCATCCTTGGAGACATTTGCAAAAGGACGAGTGCTTATCACAGGTTGCGACGAGCGCCCGCATCTCCACGCTTTTTGTTCCATTTAATTCATCAAGGCCGAAACAATGCAGCCACATTTTCACACTTCCTTACTTTTAAAAAAAAGCATTTTTTAATGTACTGCTTGTATAAAGTGATTGATCCCATGAAAAATTTAATAAACCCACAAAACAGAATTCGCACGTCACTCACATGTCAAAGTCAATTTTCTATTCAGTGCCGCTGAATAGGAAATTGACTTTTCTGGACAAAGTGAGAGTCCCCGAGGGGTATAACTGAAGCTCATTTGGATGTAAAACCTTAAACAAACATTGTGCGAGTCCACAAAGTCAGTCTCCATTTCATTGTGGAAGCAGCTTGAGTTTTTGTCCTTTTTTTTCCATCTGCTGCATCACTCAGCACCTTTTCTCCCAAATAAGTCACCTTGTATTGATTCGATTTATTAATGGTGGATTTGTTTTTGCCTTTCACTCAGAGTGTATCTTGCTGCCACAGCTCTAACTGACTGATGATGCCCCCTTTTTCTTTTTTTTGCATTCTATGTTGTCTGTTTTCCCTGCTGCTGCTGCTGCTGTGTCATGGTAAAATGGGTGGGAGATGGAAGGAGAGATTAAAGTGGATGTAATTACGCTGAAAATGAAAAATGCAGGTGATAAAGAAAAACAACTCTTCCTTTATTTCCAAACCTGCCTGCAGATTCTCCACTTTTTTTCTCTAGCTCCTCTAACTTTTCCCTCCCCTCTTCGCCCTCCCGTCTTTAATCCTCTCCTCCATCTTGCTTCTCTCCCTTACATCTTCTTTCAACCACAAGCACGATTGAGTGTCATCCATTTGTCAGCGTCACACGATAGACAGCAGACCCCACAAGTGTGTACGCCTGCTCCCCATCCAACAAAACAACACACATGTGCGCGTACAAGGCGCTGGGACCAGTTAGGAGCTGATGGCGATGAGTCAGGCTTTAGAGAAATGCCACAGAGAGCTTAGCTAATGCACTTTATAGAGCTCCCTTTTTCTTTTCATTCTCTTTTTTTTCTTTCCTCCCCCCTCTTCGCCTGTATCGCTCCCTCTTCTTCTCCCTCTTTGTCCTAGAAGCCGAGCCAGAAGTCATAGCTCTTTACTGACAGAGAGGTCTTGCCAGTTATTTTTCACAGCGTGTCCCCTGTGCCCTGGCTGGGATAGCTTTCCTCACGGCGGTAACGTTTGCTCCCTCGGTCGTGCCACATGAGAGCCCCCGCCACTCTCTTTCCACTCATGCATTGTTGTACAGCTGGACTCAGTCAGTGTGTGTGTGTGTGTGTGTGTGTGTGTGTGTGTGTGTGTGTGTGTGTCTGCGATCAAGTTGTTGGAGATACCTGATCCCTTTTATTGTTCATTTGACCCACATCCCAGGAGGCATGAGGGTCAGGGCGGAGTACCCAGATACCTTGTACAGGTGCTCAGTGTGTACGTGAGGTGTGCAAAGTGAGGGAATGTGCAGATAAATCCGGTAAAGAATAAATATTTTGCATGTGGATGTGAATCCCACACACTTTTAAGCAGGAGCACTGTTTCTTTAAATCCTCTCTCAGCGCTGTCAGGCATTTCAGCTGGTCATATTGGCTGCAGACACACACACACACACACACACACACACACACACACAGATGTATATGGTTAGCAGGCTGAAGCTGGTTTGAGTTAGCATGGAGCCAGCCACACTGTGTGAGAGCCTTACCCCCTGCCTGCTACTGCCACCCTCCGCAGTCTCTCTCCACTTCTTTCTTTTTACCACATATGTGTGACAGTCAGTCGGGGTCTCTGCACTGTCCGAGCCTCCCCTCTATCCCCCACACTCAAGACTCTCACAGTTGATCTGCGTGGCCCCCGTGTCTCCTGATTAGCCCCCCGTTCGTGACAAACAAGCCATCAAGGCCGAGAGGGGGAAAAAAAGGAGGAGGAAGAGCAGGAGGGACGGAAGGGAGAGAGGAGGAGGAGAGGGGTGTGTGTGTGTGGGGGGGTGCAGGGGGTGAGGTGAGGAGGCTGGGACCCCTGGGGACCCCTAGATCACAGCCATGCTAATGAGGAGCTGCTTTGCCAGCAGCAGAGGTGTCAGCTAACCCCTGACAGGTGCACACACTTGCGTATACTCCCAGGGCTTGTGCAGGAGCGTGCACGTGGGATTGGACTGAGCGTGCGTGTTTGTGTGTGTGTGTGTGTGTGTGTGTGTGTGTGTGTGTGTGTGTGTGTGTGTGTGAGCGTGCACGGACGACAGAGGAGAGGAGGGGCTGCAGGGGCAGGTTTGTGTCCCAGTGGCCTAGCCTGCGGGCGGCTTTGTTCTGTATGCAAATCTGTCGCGGTGGCGTTCTGTCGCCCTTGATGGAATGTTGGAGCAGCACAGCGAACCTGAACCCCAGGAATGCTGCAGTGTACACACACACACACACACACACACACACACACACACACACACACACACACACACACACACACACACACACACACACACACACACACACACACACACACACGTGCTTGACACCCAAATGTAGCACACCTTCTTGCCCTCCTTGTTAACAACCAAAAACCTGCCCTGGCTTTTTTTTCTCCCTCTGCTCCTACACTAAAACAACTGCACACTCCATTCTGCGAGACGCTACATAATTCTGTCCACGCTTCCTGGGCTAAGCATTCAATTGCTACTTATTTTCAATTATGATTTATTTTTCCTTGAGCTTTGTGAGAGTTAATTTGGCATCAGTGAGCATTCATTATCATCCACACACTGTTCACTGTCAGCCGAGAAGCTCCCGTTTGCCCATCTTGTTGAGTGCTGAGCCTGTGGAATTTTGTTATTCTTCTGTGGTCTTATTATAAGTCCCCCTGGATTAGTGCATCTGATAAAGGCCCCCAAAATGTAAGTGTAATGTACATGGAGGGAGCTCATGCTTTGAAATATAAATCAGACTCAGACTGCAGGCTGGAGAGATGGCATATGCGAATTCCTAAATTAAACACAAATCCACATGTCTGCACCATACGCCCGGTGTCTACGTCAACCCAACCAACCTCACACCAACTTTTCTGTGCTAGCCATATGCAAACAGTCAATACCATGGCTCCCCTTCATTCACTGGCATTTTGTTTGTACTTTTTAAGGCAAAATAATGGCTATAAAAGGCAATCTGGAAAGAATAAAATCTGATGTAAAGCTCAGATCTTAGTCCCTGAAGACTGGGTTAATTGGCCTGGTGGTTTAGTAAAAAAACCAACCCAGGAGAGAAGGAGAGCATTATTACTGGCCCACCTCAGCTCCACGCATGTGCCAATGTTTTAATAACTTCCTCCAGGCCTCCTGGCCCTTAGCCTTCGTTTTGTTGCACAGGACAAAGAGCTGCCCTCCTAAGCTGGTCTCGGTTCTGTATTGTGTTGCTTTGTTTCGTGGGAAAGTCTGCCAGAGTGAGCACCTTGGCAGCAAAAACAACCAATGGTCTTTTTCAGGTGAATCCCATTATGCTATAACATTTACAAATTGTGATATTGGGAGAAAAAAAGCACTGAAATGCAGCGTACCATATTGCTGAATCCTGCTGTGACTCCATTTCATTTAACCTCTCATCTCGGCCTCTTTCACACACACTCTGAGTGTGTGTGTGTCTGTGTGCATATGGTGTGCCGGAGTAAATTGGGCGATTAGGTCCAGCATCAGTGACTGCGTGGAGAGGAGAATGTAACTATTCTAACTGGTAGTTGACCTTGGCGGTCAGCGGTGGAGGGGTCCCTGTCTGTGTGTCAGGCAGACGACTGCAATTACCACAAACTGAAGCATGATACGACCCACCGTGATTCTTTAATGAAGGCTTTTACTGGCCGGAGCACTGAGGGGCGACACTATATCAGTAAGAGAGGAAAGAATGGAGGGAGCATGTCTCCAACCTGTCCATATATTTGTGCAGCTCTTTGCAATCTATTTATCTATCTTTGATTCTTTAATTCTCATGTCTTTTCTTTTCCTTGCTCTGTTTTCATTTCTTTCCCCCCACCCCCTTCGCTCGGTTGCTTGCTTGTTTGGGAAGTTGATGAAATTTGTCTTTGGCTGTCATTAGGCAGCAGCCATCAGCTGCCACTCTATTAGCTGCCACGCTTCCTTTAACAGCATATGGCATGGCTGTGTAAGATATGACAAGATGCAAATGTGTTGCTGTAGTGTTGCTGGTAGTGGGGGGGAGGGGAGGGGAGGGGTGTGTGGATGGCGGTGTTTGATTGGGTAGTTTTTATTGATGAGGCCATGTGTGCAGAAAAAGAAATGGGAGAAAAAAACACACTTTGAAAAATCGAGTGAGATCATCAATCCTTCTCCCAATCTCACATCTTCATTTAATATTGATCCCTGTGTGTTGATGAGATTAGACCGAGTCTATAGACCCGACTGGGATCCCGGGGGGCATGTAAATATCCGCCGTGTGTGTCGGCGTGTGCGTACATGCGTGTGCACCGGAGCACGTCTGGCCCTTAAAATCCCTCCACCTCTCTCCTTACCCCTTCTCCTCCTCCTCCTCTTCCCTTCCCCTCTCGCTCGCTCTCTTCTCGCCGTCCAAGCTGTTAAGCTGTCCGGCTCTCTGCTGCCAAGCGGCCGTGTGAAGCTTAGCCAAACTAAACACGGGCAGGCAGCCCGCCACTCGCCCCACACATACATGCACTGCACAGACGTACGCATGCGAGAGCAAAAATACATCCATGTCGACTCACGTGCACTAGTGCACACACTGGTAGCAGGAGTCAGGTCGCTTCCCGCCCCACACAAACAGTGAGAGTGACGGCTACACCAGAGCCCCACTAATAACAGAGAAAAACAGACAGAATCAGTAAATGAGCCACTCATTAACTTTTTCTGACCCTTTCTCCCCTGGGGAAAGCCAAACCAATCACACCGCCAAATCAGCTTCCTGTACCAGACACTGATCCAACATCAGCTTTCGCTCATCTCTTCCACACAGTACAAGAGTGTGTGTGTGTGTGTGTGTGTGTGTGTGTGTGTGTGTATATGTGTGTGTGTGTGTGTGTGTGTGTGTGTGTGTGTGTGTGTGTGTGTGTGTGTGTGTGTGTGTGTGTGGATCTGTGAGTCTATGGAGGTGTGCACTGAGAGAAGAAAGTGAAAAGAGAATATTCCTGTGCTTGTATCAGTGTCTGCTTGTGCGTTTTACATTCCATAACAAAGGGTGGCTTTGAGGCAGTCAGCCATCTTAAGGACTCTTTTCTTGATCGCATAAGACTTTGGGCAGGACTAACTTCCCCCGTCTTTGTTTGGGCTCTCCGGGGCTTTGAGCTTTAGGACCACCGTACTAACTTGACTCCACTTGCGGTAGCCGCTGATGATAAAGTAGATGCAGATGCCTTGCAAGCAAACACAAGACTGTGGAAATGCCTCTTCGGTGTGAGCCTGTGTTGAATTACACAAATTCCTACCAAGGCCCTCTTTATGAGTCACCAGCAGGCTGACAGGGCCATGCCACAGTGACTGATAGATTCATTTGGCATTATTAAGTCACACAATTTAAAGGGGTAATTTGTGAGTGACGTACAGTTGTGTGTGTGAGCAGAGCCACAACAGATCGCTTTACTGTACTGTGACGTAGAGCTGTATTGAATGTGGATACTGTGTTATGAGTGGAGCTGTTTACGTCTCCATCACCTCTCCCATCTCTTCTTTTGAGTGTCTTTCTTCTCTCTCTAATGGCACAGCTCCCTCCCCCACCTCCCATATTTCCTTTTTCTCCCCCATTGGTGTATTTTTTTGCTGCCTCCCCTGTCTCCATATGGAAATGACAGAGTAGACGAGATGGATCTGTATATTAAAGCCTAGCTGACATTAGAATTAGCATAATGTGTCAAGGCCTAAGGGCAATACCTGCCACCTACATTAGCCTGTAGACACACAAACTATCTGTGAGTGTATTTCACACACAATGACACACACTGAAGCCCCTCATACATATACAGAAACAGAGAGCTGCTAGGTTGAATCTGAGTGCAATTTATTTTTTTCTTAACCATAACTCCATGCATGTTCAAGGTTTTACAAATGCTTTTTTTTGTGCATTTCACTTGAATTTGATATGTTTGACTAATGATGATTTTCTTTCTTGTGTCCCACAGATAAAGATGAACCATCCAGTTACATCTGTACTACCTGTAAGCAGACCTTCAACAGTGCCTGGTTCCTGCTTCAGCATGCCCAGCACACTCATGGCATCCGCATCTACCTGGACAACCACCCTGCCAACTGCTCCCTCACTCCCCGCATGGCTCTGCCTCCCCCTCCGGGAGTCGACGCGCTGCCTCGCTCCCCTCTCCCCACCTTTCTTGGTGACACCAACAACCCATTCCACCTCCTCCGCATGGCCGCGCCCCTGCTCAGGGAACACCCCCCTCCTCCGGGGTACATGGAGACTCGGCTGCCTGCAACGCCGCCCTTCGTCAGCCCTCCACCTCCCCCGAGACCCCCTCTAGAGCGGCTAGGCCCAGAGGAAATGGGGCTGCTGTCACAGCACCCCAGTGCCTTTGAGAGGGTGATGCGAATGACCCCCATGGAGCCGCCTTCCATGGACTTCTCCCGGCGACTGAGGGAGCTGGCGGGCAACACAACCAACAATGGCGGGCCCACGCCTCCTCTCTCACCCAACCGTGTGCCGCCCATGCACCGTCTACTGAGTCCCACGCTTTTCCAGCCTGGTGCCAAGCCCCCAGCATTTCTCACCTACGCTCCGCAGCCACCCACCTCTCAGGGGGGACATGGGTCTTCCAGCCCTCCTGACTCACAGGGTCAGAGCCAGACCCCAGGGAAATCCAAGTCCTGTGAGTTCTGTGGCAAGATTTTCAAATTCCAGAGCAACCTGATCGTGCACAGACGTAGCCACACAGGAGAGAGGCCGTACAAGTGTCATCTATGTGATCATGCCTGTTCTCAGGCCAGCAAGCTGAAAAGGCACATGAAGACACATATGCACAACAAGTCTGGGGCCATGAGCGGCTCTCCAGAGCAGGGAAACAGAGGAGAGGGGGGAGATGGTGAAGACAAGACAAGGGAAGGAGATGCAAGAGAAATGGGGATGGACAATGAGGAGGAGGAGGAAGAAGAGGAGGAGGAAGAAGAGGAGGAGGAGGAAGAGGAGGAAGAACTGAGAAATGGAAGTCGGCCAGATTCCAACTTGAGCGAGGACTCCCAGGAGTTCAGCCAGAATAGGGAAAATGGCCCAAGACACTCTCCTGAGGACAAATCCCTGAGCGGGAATAGAGTAAGTGACAGTGGCGGGGTGGGCATCATGCACCCGTACAACCACCTGGACAATCACCTTAGACTTAACCCTAACAAAAGAAGCTTGGAGAGACAACCTAATGGAGATGGAGGAGAGAGAGGTGAAGTGGAGAGACAAAGAGACAATGAGAGGGACCAGGACAGAGAGAGAGACGAGCAGGAGGACCAGAGACCTGTGATGAACGGAAGGATCAGCGTATCCGAAGCGGAGTCCTTCCCTGGGCTGTTCCAGCGTCGGCCGACCCCCATCACCAGCCCGAGCCCCTCTAACAACAAGAGGATCAAGATAGAGAAGGAGCAGCTGGAGATTCCTCCAACCATTCCCCTCATCTCCCCAGAAAACGTCTACTCTCAGCTCCTGGCTGGCTACGCTGCTTCACGCCACTTCATCAGAGAACCTTTCTTGGGATTCACTGATTCCCGCCAGTCGCCGTTCGCCACCTCCTCCGAGCACTCGTCTTCGGAGACGGGGAGCCTCCGTTTCTCCACCCCGCCCGGGGAGCTGATGGAGGGCGGGAGCGCGTCGGGGCGCAGCGGCAGCAGCACCCCTCACCTCCTGCGGGGACCCGGACCCGGCAGGCCCCCTAGCTCCAAAGACAGGAGGAACGACACCTGCGAGTACTGCGGCAAGGTGTTCAAGAACTGCAGCAACCTGACGGTGCACCGACGCAGCCACACGGGGGAGCGGCCCTACAAGTGTGACCTGTGCAGCTACGCCTGCGCCCAGAGCTCCAAGCTGACGCGCCACATGAAGACCCACGGGCAGTTTGGGAAGGAGGTGTACCGCTGCGACATCTGCCACATGCCATTCAGTGTCTACAGCACGCTGGAGAAACACATGAAGAAATGGCATGGCGAACATTTGATGGCCAGCGAGGTCAAACTGGAGCAAGCGGACAGAGGTTAAGCCAGCAACCAGACAGCTTACAGTGTACACAAACACACACAAACACACTCATACATGCACACACAAAAATCCCTATAACCACTTCTTCAGCAATGGGGCTTGGCTGGATAATCTCTTTAAAAAATTTGAGATTTATTGATGTTCATCTTTTTTTCTTGTCATAGAAACTGCCACCTGAGAATATAAACAAAGGGAAACTTTAATGAGAACTTGTCTGGAACGCCCAACTTGGCGTTTCTTGGCAAACTGAGGATTTTATCAGTTAGGAATCCATGGAGCCTTTCTACTGTGCAATAATTTCTGTATTTATTGGATTTTTGTAATGATATTTGGCATGTGCAGGTACATCTTTGTGGGATTTCATATGGAGTTAGTTTTGAAATGTGCTAAAAAAAAAAAACAACTTTTTTTTCTAAAATGCGATGGAAACTTAAAAGAAGTCACCCTTAATACAAATTTTTCTTTGTTTTCCTTTAAGGAACCTTATTAACACGTGAGAGTAAATTTGTGTGAAGCAGTTAGCTTTTAAAAGTATAAAATAATTGTTTTCTATATTAACTGCAGCAGCGGACTACAATCCATTCCCTCATACAGGCCTAAAAGCACTGAATGTCAGCCTGACAATAAAGCATCATGCTGGATTTTAAAAATCCAACATTATCTTAAAGACCTGGTAAGTTACAATTAATTTATTCAGGGAATTTTGTCCTTTTTAAACATTGGCATGTGAATAATTTCAAAATGCAGTTACTGTATTGCTGTCCTTGCTTTTGCGGGGACATAAATAGAGGTTGCACTTAAATGGAGATACCCTTAACTGATGCTCAGTACATTCCCAATGTAGGATTAAACCACCATATTTAATATGTTGAATAAGTTAAGACTACTTGTGATTAATGTGAGAAGGAGAACAGTCCTGTTTATGGTTTGTAAATATATTCTTTTTTTTAACATGTTAAAGTAGCCCTGACTGACCATGAAAGATGGCCAAAAATTAAACAATCAGAAGACCAGCTGCTTGCATCATCCACAGTATATGCTAAATGTAACTACCATGCATTATTGCTTTATCAGACCCATTCGATTACCTCCCCCCACGACCCCCACCCCACGTGTGCTTACTCAAAGGCAATTTGTTAAACTACTTCAACACTCTCCGAATCGTTCTCCCTCTCGTGTCTGCCATAGTGGCCCTCCCTGACCCAGGTCGACTTCCTGCGTCCCCCCTAAGGATCCGCGAAACGGTTTCAAATGAAATTCATATCAATATGTATGTTGGCGTGTGTTCTTCTCTCCGCAGTAGCGCTCTAAGCCTCTCTCCGACGGCGTCTTTTCACAGTTCACTAGCTCAGATTCATGCATTAGAGCGGCTTTTAAAAGGAAGCCTGTTCATTCGCCTCACAAAGTGATACGGGTTTAACTCCCAGTAACAGATTTTAGAGACAGTGTGCATGTTCGTGTCTTTTGGGGATTACGTTTTTTTTATTTTCTGCATCGTTCATCCTGAAATGAATCTGGTGCTAAAAAAAAAAAAAAAAAAAAATAGCTATGTGAGTTATGATAATTTGGAGCACAGCTGCACTAGGGGATGGCCGGGCGACCTTGAGTAGGGGCTATTCGTAAAGCTAAAAAATGAAAGAATGGAGCTGAGAAATGAAGAAGTGTGAGAAAGAAATAGAAGGAGAGAGAGCAGGACCTTGACCAGGGAGAATAGTCATTCAAATGAAATTGGAAGCATATGAAAAGTGTATTTTTTTTTATACCCAAATGCACATCTACTGGCCACATCTTATAACAGACCATCGGAGTGAGACAGAGTGAGCGTGAGAGGGAAGGAGACAGCAAAGCCACATGAAAGGAGATTGAGACTACATCTTTCATTTTTAGTACTGCAATTCTCAATCATCAAAATCATCATCACTTGAAGGTTTGACCTGCTATTCTGGCCCATTGTCAGGTTTTATCTGTGCCACTTTGTTTTGATAGAAAAAGAGAAAAAAAAAATCCACTGTACCTTGAATGCAAATTCCTCTCTTTGGGAACTTTAGAAAACGGAAATGATGTTGAGGTCACGAGAGCTCTCCATAAGCTATTCAGTCACCATGCAGTTCAATATGTTTTAGTGAATTAACATGAAAAGCGAGATCGGCTGAAGAGCTACTCTCAGCTTGCTTACACATGTTCAAGCATGAGTGCTAACAACAACAAAAAAAAAAAGATAGGAAAAAAGAAAAATCAAGGTTGTGATGTGTATTCATTCCAGGAAAACTCAGTTCAGAGTTGGGCCTAAATGAGCCATAGAGCTATGAATTCGAACACACTTCAAACAATGAACCCCCACAGAGATCCAAGTCACACATGGACATTCAGTCTTACAATATGTTTACAGTGTTGAAGTATGCCATTAATGAAATACTCTGTGTAAGTGTTTAAAATGATAATAAGTATTGTTTTTCTCCAATGTTCTTTCAAATGATTTGAATGCCATAGCAGTTTTGTATGATTATCCTGGTGGAGGGATTTTACCTACATGAATATGTTTCTGTATGATTGCTTGTTCACTGTATGGACAGTTTTTTAAATGTAATATTGCAGAATCATGCCAGATTATTATTTTTTTCTAAAACAGTGGTGCCATTATTGACTTCTGGTATCTTCTTTTGTTTTTAATTTTTTTTAAATTTTTTTTGAATGAGTCGTTGGTTTTGGTGAAGCTATCCTTTATGGATGTAAAACAAAATGACAAAAAAAAAAAAAAAAGAGAAGAATGAACCTAAAGGAGGAACCTTCGGCAGGGGAACACAGTGGTTTGTGCAGGAATGCTTTTCCAAGGCAAATATCTGAGACATTCATGGACATTAAATTTTTTTTTTTTTGTTCTTTTGCTGTTTTTTTCCCCTCATGGTTCAGTTTAAAAGGTCTTGTGATGGCACTTAGAAATGTAATTTTAAAAAAAACATTTTCATATTTCACTTTTCACAACTTTCACTTACACTCTTTGTACAAAAATAGTTTCCTTGTTCTTTTTTGGGGGGGGGAAGTGCATCATTGTGAAAAAAAGTGATTTCAGAACAGTACACATCTGCTGTTTTGAACATATATGTATTTTTGTAATGTGTTGAAAAATCAATACAAGAAAGCCAACACTTCAATAAATGTTGCAATTGCTCTATGATTGAACCAACTTTTCATTCTGATTATTTTCTCAGATTTATTCCTCCATATCCTGGAACAACTGCAGATACCTCGAATATTCATTTTAGTGTGCAGCTAAAATATAAAAAGGAATATGCTGCATCAACCACATCTGCTAAGACAGAAACAATATAATAAATCTCTGTAACGGAATTTCTACATTCCATATATTCATGCAAACAATCCCAAACTGCAGCTAATAATTGAATTTGACCTCTAATTTAATGCTAGCTTTAAGGCGTGCTGCTTATCAACAGCAGCTGACCCGTGCAGCGTGTTCACTTCATTTCATATTATTTATTTAAACCTCAAACTGAAGGACATCCCTCACATATAATAACTGCACACACACTTATAATCAATTAGCAATAAAAGAGGAATCAGACACGGACACTGAAAAGAGAATAAACAATGAGAAAAATAAGTGAGAACAGGCTATAAAAAAGATACCAAATTAATGACAGTTACATTCCATACAGGCAGCTGTTAAACCTTAAAGTTTTGTTGGAGAATATTAAAAGTATGTGGGGCGGATTTTTTCACATATGTAGGTTGAACCATTTTTATGATCAGGTTAAAAAAGAAAGCAGTTCTATGAGATGAGGGTGAGCTTTTGTAAAATCGCTTCATTAATAAATAAAAACAAATGCTGATGCATCCTCGCTGGCAGGGCAGGCGAGCCAGTTTTTTGATATATTAAGCAACAGTGCGTCCCCATAACTATCCCCAGTGATGAATCTTAAGGAGCCATAATATACTGCTTTTAAAGGTTTGAGAGTGGAACTGGCTGCCCGTTCATAAATAACATCCACATAGTTCGACACAGAGCAGAAATACTGCTTTAACAACCCCTTTTTCTCATAAATACACTGAGACATGATTTATTTCTTAAAGGAAAGCCCAGTTTCAGTTTGAGCTTTGAGAACAGATTGTCAATATGGACTTCAAATGCAAGTTTTTAGAGATATTTGTCGCGTTGTGCTCACTTTACTATGACTCAAGAATGCCATTGCCAGTATTTTCAGCTGTAGCAAACAATGCGTAAGCTGAGTCATGTTATATGTATAAGAACTATAGAAAACAGACAAAAAGCAAACAAAAGCTATTATACTATATAATACTATTTCTGCTTTCAGGGGCGGATGTAGAAAAATATTTATGGGGTGGCAAGAAGGGGGCAGGCATTTTTGAGGAGTGGCAACGTATGTATACAGATGTATATATACTGAATTTAATAGTTTGATGAGAAATAGTATATACACACTACATATGGGCACGGGCTGCCATTTACAAACTCCTACAGACAAACTTGGTCTCATTTGAAGTTTCATGTGAAACAGTTCTTACAGTACTTATTAGGAGATAGATGTATGGTAACACTGCTGTAAGTGGGGCATTATCACAGGAAAGGCATTAAAGGAAGCAAACACTTTTTGACTGTCAGAGTGGCAGCGTTGCAGGCACCATTTGTACAAGAAGAAACTATTCAGAGAAAAACTTACCCATGAAGATCTATGGACTGAGCTGTACTAAGGGGAGCATAAATACACTGTGTGGAAATAAATGGGTCCCGGCACTCAAACAAGCTACTGGACATCACTTTTATTCTATACTGAGAACACACATTCTCTCCATTTCTCCCTCTGTAGTTTGAACATTTTTTTGGATAGCTGAGGTGTTTAGTGATTATTTTGATGTTGTATTTACTTCACAGAGTTCATACAGGGCCTTTCTGTACAGTTTTATAATGTATATACAAAAGAGACATTAAAAAACAATAACAATACTGCTTCCTGTTCAGCAGGATTTACACCATTTACACTAGTGTCACATTTTAAACTTTTTTCAGCAACATGCATCACTTAGCTGTTGGAGCTCCCTTGGTGCACCATCAAACATCTCCCGCTGCACTTCCAGCCATTTGTTCTATACATATGAGCCAGACATGAATACATACAGTCGTTCCAATAATGAGAAGAAGTTTCCTGCATCTGCTACACTTTTTACAGCGTCTGCTAGAACTAGGTTCAAGCAGTGTGCACTACAGTGAACATAGAAGGCATGTTTAGCTACTTCTTTTATTTTTGCTTCAACACCTGCATGTGCATCACTGCTGCACCATCGTAGTCCTGGTCTACAAGGTTTTCCTTGGACTCCAGCCCCTGCTTCTCAAAGAAGCATATAATCTTGTCACTTAAGGCAGCAGCATCAGGGTGTTCTGCCACATCAAACTCCAGAAAGCTCTCATGAACCACACTGTTGTAAAACTATCTCAGAACAAACGACATTTGTTCTTTTTTCTGAACATCTTTAGTTTCATCAACAGTAACTGAAAACTGCTTGCTTGTTTTAACTTCCTGGATGATTTCCTCTTTGACCATTGCAGCCAAGCACTCAAGTAATTCATTCTGCATTGTTTTACTGGTATATTTTACATTTTTAGCTTGTTGTTGAAGTATTTTTTTAATGATGGGGTTATGGTTACCCAGCAAGTCTAACATAGACAGAAAAACACCCTTTTTTTTGGAGTTGAGAGACTCCCTGTGACCCCCTGTGTTTTCTGTGGCTGTTAGAAGTAAAATTTCAGCTAATGTTCTAATGTAGTACTGATTTTCAGCCACCTGCTTCTTTTTTTGCTCATCCATTAGTCCAAACATTGAGGTATTTTTATCCTGAATTTTCTTGTTCTCTGTCCATGCAAACATTGCATTTACATGTCCTTCAGATCTGGCATGAGAACAGAAACCATTGTCTTTCACGGTAGCCTTTTTCCAGTTGTGATAACCCTCGAATGAGCTGAAAACAGTCTTTGGAGCATCTGGGACGGAAAAATGCCGACATGCAAAACAGTAAGCTGCATCTTTTGATTGTGAGTTTTCTAACCAGGGATGAAATTTGTACCAGTCGCTGCAGAAGCTTCTTCTGGCTCCTCCCTGGAGGGAAACTGTCTGGCATTGGCTGCACTGGAACCTCACACCTGGACTTGGATACATCTAGAAGATGGAGGAGAGGAAACATTCAAACTGCATTACATCTGAACTAATTATACAATATAACAACTAGTAAAAACATAACTGATTATAACCATCAGACTGTGTTAACATACACTAGCATTTTAGCCTGGGAGTGTTTTTAGGTTCATTTTTTAAATTTTGGAATTTAACCTGGCCAATATATCTAAAACACACTGTACATAAAATATTAAAACTCTGTACCCATCTCATTACACATTCACAATTTTCCCAAAAGCTTCCTCAATTATTCATATTTAAGCAAACAAATATTTTTATTTAAGAAGTCTAAGCAATGTCTCTTAAATGCACCTTACAACAAAATGTCTATTAATGTCATTTGTTGTTCTTATTTATATGTAACTTATTATACTATGCAGCACAATGTCCATACCATGAGGAGCAGCTGGACTGGAGATGGTTGGTGATGGATCAGGAACTCTCCTTTCCCTTTCACTGTTTGAACCCTGCATATCATCTTGGTGATGCTCTCCCTCCTCCTTCTCTTCTCCAACCTCCTCCTGTCCCTGCTCACCATGGGCTTGTATTTCATCACATTTCTGTTGCCTTTCTCTCTCCTTCCACATCTTCTCTATCACCCTTGCTCAATTGTTCATTTTCTATTTCTGTCGTCTTTCTCTTTGGCGAGAAAAAACTGCAAATGCTACCTTTCCTCTTCATGTCTGTAAGATTCAAAGTGATTTCAGTGTTTTACAGAATCAATCTTGGCTTTTGTAGCCTACTTTACACAGATAACGTCAGACCTAGCTAACATTACATGTATGGTTAGCAAAACAACGTTCTTCAACCTGACTTTTATTATCTCAGAATCAGCACTGCAACTATATTAGCACTGTGCTTTCATTATAATTACATTTCTTAGTAGACATATCGATAGTTGCTCAGGTTCTACCTCTTTCCTCCTGTGTTTTCTTTTCTCGCGACTCCTTCCTCCCTCGCTTTTTCAAACAAATCGGTCTCTCTTACTGCGCATGCGCTGCAGCCGCTCTCTGCCGCTCTCGCCTCATCTCGTGCTGCATTCACGGCAGTCAGACATTGGAAATCCTCGGTCGTAAATGTCAAATTCGTCGCTGCAAATTGGGGTGGCAGCAGGGGTGGCAAGGCTTTCTTTTAGGGGGGCATTTGCCCCCCCCCCCAGTAAATCCGCCCATGTCTGCTTTTATTTTTGCATGTTGTGGACTTTAGAGTGAAGAAGCTTAAAGAATGGAAGAAGTTTTCAGACCAAGTATGAGCAGCAAAGTTTAGTAAAAGCATTAAAGTAAAAGCCCTGTTTTAGTCCCTCTGACTGGTATCTTATTATACATGACATGGTTAGATTATTGATATGAATTTATCAGGGTGTCAGCAGCATGTTCCTGTTGTAGCTGCTGCAGGTGGAGCCAGTTTAAACTACTTTAAATCCATTTTTGCACAGGGACACCAGATGGGTAATGGGAGAGGAAAGCTGAGAAAACAAAGTTCTGACACTTAAATCTGTTTTCAGGTTTTCTTTAATGTTGGATTTCTGCACAGATATTTGATCTTTAGAAACTTATTTTAAATGAAACCATGTGAGAAGTATGGAAAGTAAAAAAAAAAAAAAAATGAACCTGATCACACACACGCTGCTTTTTGTAAGAAACCTAATCTTTAACTATTTGTTGAATTTCAAAACCTTGTTACAGTGTCCACGGTGCAAAATCCTCATCTTTAAAGTAACTAAACGTGTCAGAAAATAGCATCTCAAAATTGAATAAATGTACTTATTTTCCACCACTGTCCTGTGGGATCTGGTGCAAAAATAGCAGCAGTTTCCTTGAAGTCCCTGAAGTTGGAGCCACCCTAGATCAGACATGTTGCAGCACATCTCTCAAAAACCCTGTCGCCTGTTCATGGTTTGTCACTGTCAGTGCCTTCTCACCACCGCCGCTGACTGGAAGCTCCCCAAGCCTTGTTGTTTTCAATATGCTCTGACTCAGCCATTTGACCAGAAGGATCTTGGCTGTTGTCGAAGTCATTCAGGTCTTTACACCTGCCAGTTTCTCCCACACCCGACATGTGCTAGGAATCAGACAGACGGTGTGATTTAGACAGCAAAATGTTCAAACAAAGTCTCCTCTTATATGATCATATTAAGCCCCTCTGCAGTGGAGAGGAAAGGTAAAAAAAAATAAAATATCTATGGACAAAAGAGAAAAGCCAGTTCGGCTATTGCACATTGACTCACCGAAGCTCTTGTGGCTTTTTTTTTGATGCTGTACAAGCATAATTTTTAAATTTTAAAAATCACATTTTTCTCCAATGGTGACTAGTCTCAAGTTAGAGGACATATTTCTAATTGATGCTGGAGAAAATTCCCACTAAATTATGCCCAAAACCTTTGATGAGCAGCCACATTTTCAGACACAGTCCCTGAAATGAACATGAAATAAAACAGCTTCCACGTTTTTGTTTTTTTTTTTCATTTGATAGAGCAAATACATACATTCTATGCTGGAAGTTGATGTCTCTACACTGATGTTTATTACGGCTGAAATTCAAGAAATGCCTATCATGTTGTCAGCGAGGAATCTCTCTTAGCTTACAGTCATTTGGCCAAACGTTGCAGGGGCAAGACAAGACAGATGGATGGTAAGAAATGAATCTTGATCAGAATCTCACACATATTTCACATGGTGCTGGAAAAGAGAAAAGCAAATTCCTAAATTTACCTTCAGAGACGGCTGCTTATACGACTCCTTTGTTCTTATGGAAAATAATAGTCCGATTGTGACTCATATGTTTTATTTCTGAAGGTAGCTGTTGACGGTCTCACGCTTCATAAATGAGTCTTGGCATGAGTGCAGGGACCCATCAGGTAATTCTTGGTATGAGACCAGCAGCAGTCAAGTCTGTCCTCACTTGAGCCTCCGGGCCGTTGGATAGCATAGCAGAAACAGTGCATGTACAGGATACGTGTGCGCTCGGCTATAGAGAAGGTACAAGAACAGGGAGAAAAGAGACACAACAATAGGGGTGGAGATGGAGGAGTAAAGAAAGCAAAGCAGGCTTGTGCACTGCGGCTTTGTGTGAGAATGTCAAAATCAGGAGGAATTCTCCAAGCCTGCCAGCTCTTGCCACACACAATGAAACATTAAGTGTCTCAGATTTATGAACGATTGAGTGTAAAAGTGTAATTATTACCTCAAAATATTCTAATAATGACACAAGTGGCCACAGATTTGCCCACACAGATGATGTTTGGAGGATGTGTTGTCTGTAGAGATGCAACTTTCCCAACTCTGTTTGTGTGTGTTTGTGCCTGAAGGCTGACATCTGGGTGCCATGTTGATGATTCTGGTCTTCTGGTCAGCAGAAATGTGCATGTTGAGAACATGTCACATTCCCACAGCTCTTATGGCATAACTATTGACACAACAATTGGAAGAGGATGACTCTGCAGATGGCTGGCAGCTGCAGATGTTTTTAATGACAGAAAAAATGCAATAAAAATATTAATTTGAGCTTTTAAAATCAGTTTTTCTTCGCTCAGTTTATTTCTCGCTATCTATCTGTGTATTTAAATAGTTTTTACCAGTGTATTTCTTATCAAATTGACATGCTTGAAAGCAAACTTGTGCATTTAACTTATCACAACCTTATTTTGGCCCAACTTCACGCCCAAACTGAACTTTCTTTTTCTTTAAAGGGCTACTCTCCATATAATCAGAGGCCACACAAATGTGAGCTCACAGACCCGCTTCTCTGCCGCCAGCCCATTTTCCACAGTTTACATGTGACATGAGGTTAAGAAGCTCCCTTTTAGGCCTGTTTAGGAGCAGGCCCCCTCCATGCCCAGCTCCATGGGAGAAAAGTGGCCTCACTGGTGAGGAGGTGCCGTATCGTCTTCAGCAGAAAGCGCTGGGCAGAGGCCTGCAGTCACAGACAGAGAGTCGCGGAGCAGGAGATGGGAAATCACGATTTGGAGTAAAACCACGTCCTCGGGGAACAGGGTGTCAGCAGGGATTGCGGTTCACGTCTTGGGCCACACAGAACCACAAGGTCACCGCAGAGACCCTACTTTCCACTGGATCACAGGGCTCAGGCCCCACTGGCCTCTCTGTAGATATCCAGTTACTAATCTGTCGGCCCTGACCAGTACCCAGGCAAATTCCCTCCCAGATAGCAGACTGGGCTTCGCCCTGCGACACAGCGACCAGAGTAAATCCAGCCCAGCTGGCTCTTCTTGGGAACAAGGGGGGAAAAAGGGAGGTGGAAATAGGCAGGGAAGTAGGGGAAGGGTGGAGGGAGGAATGGATGGAGGGCAAGCAGGGAGAGCAATTTAGAAGGTGGTCAGGAGACAGAAAGCAGTGTGGTCGAGGTGGTCACTCAACAGCTGTGGCTTGGGAAGATCCTCTCTTCTGGGAGAATCTGACCCAGAGGAACAAAGGCTCTGCGGTCGTGTCGAGCGTGTAAGTAAAGGACAGGAAATGCAGACTTTTTTCAGAGGGGAACACACTGAAGCCACTCAGTGGGAGGTTTTGGTCGTTTACAGGATAACCATGTCGTCAAGTATCAGAACGGCACTCATCTCAAAACAGAAATGACAACTTTCGGTTGCTATAATTGTCTCTTTCATATTCAGACATTTCCTTAAGTTTGGGAAAACTAGAATCTATTGTTTGACAATTAGATATTTTAGTTTCCTTTATTTTTCTAAGCTCTCTGTGCTGGAGATGGTCTTTCAGACGAGTAAACAGACATGACAGACACCTGATGTGAGCCCCTTTAACAATGATTTTCCTTCATGAAGTGACGCCGTTTTCTTTGCTGTAACAACTCAGCGGGTCGTGACTGCACAAGCCCTCCCAACCACTGGCCGTCACCTCACTATGGAGACACAGTCAAGCAAAACGTTTATTTATCCCTGAGCTGCAGCCACACCCTCACTGTCTGCATATTTAGGTCTGCTCCTTCTCTTTGCTTTCAGTCGCTTCATCACTTGACTCTGACTGTCAGAACCTTTGTTTCCTCTTTCTTTTCTCAGCTCTTTGTTCTTAGTTTCCTTCTAGACAAACTTTCTTTTCTCATAAGTTCCCTCCCTTCTGCTTTTCTCTCCTTCCTTCTGTCCCACTGTCAGTGTAATTCCACTGGTGTCAGACCTCCCAGGTGGGCCCAGACACAGGTAGATAGCTGCCACGGTGGGGAAGCTTCTCTGCCGTCGGCTTCCTGACGCCCGATCTTTCCCCCCCACACATGCTCTCACACATGCACACCTTGCCTCAGGGGGGTCAGTGTCATTGTTGACATTGGACACATGCTCGTCGTGGTGCAATATTAAATCTTCTCATTTGATTTGGACTGTAATTATGTCGTAAAAACAAACTGGCTGTGAAGCCGTGGCCCGCCAGTGTGATCTACTTTCATCAAGTGCAGACTGGCTTAATTACAGAGTGCGCCATACACCCATCTTTCACTGGGCAGCTTTTCCTGCTGCTTCTTTAAGCCATCACATTCTTTTATTGTGCGTTAATCACAAGGCAATTGGGCCGCTTGCGATGGCTGGGGGTAGATTTTAACACTGGTCTGTACACATCCTGTGTATTCTGGAAAAAAAAATGAAAAAAAATGTTGAGTTAAGCAGTTGTACATGGTAATGGAATCTGATGCCTCCTCTATTTCTGCGGTGCACTTAATGATATGGTTTTCATACCACAAAGGTATTCAAATGCGAGGAATCCGAGAATAAAGGATTTGCTGTTCTTTGTGCACTTCAAATTGAGTGTGTGAAGCCAGACAGATAAGGAAATTGGACAAGAAATGACACAGCCTCATAAAGAGACAAAATCACAACTGTTGTGAATGACTGTAAATAAATCTTAGGTCATTTATTTTATTTCTGTTTCATTATCTTAAGAGGGAGCCATAAAACACTCAAGAGCCAAGCATGAGGATCTATGGATTTTATGAGCAAATTATTTCCTCATATAGCTCCAGCTTTTTATCTGGTTTTTACATGCAGACATCTGAAATACATGTTTGTTTAGGCCTATATTTGCCAAATGGCTAAGTCAAACCAGATTTTACTTTCACATCAATGCACACAGGCGGACACCAGATGCCAAATCTCAGCATATGGCATATGGCATGTATATTCATTTTTTTTACCTAGTGTTTCATGCAATATGTTTTCAAGCATTGCTTCAAATCACAGAAATGATTTACACTGTGTAATATATGTAATAACCTATCTTCTATTTGTAGGATTTCACCAAAAAACAGCGACCACTCCAGCTTATGATTTAAATAATGAAAACCTTCCCTTTCGCTTAGAAAAGTCACAAAAATCTGAGAATGAAACCCAGGCTGCAGCTATAATCTTGGCCAGGCAGGGTTTATGTTAGCGATGAGAGTGTGAGGGAGGGATAAGGGATGGAGCCGTCTGGGGACTGACCCCTTTATGTCGTAATAGTTGAGCTGAAAAAGAGGGGAGACTATGAAAGCTGAAGGGTCACCAAGGGAGAACTCCCTCGTTTTAGTCCCTCTCTACCGGCCTTTTATGATGGGTTCATCTGTGTTGTGACAGGTGTGTGAAGTGGGCATCTTACTGGAGGTAATTGCCATTTCTCTCCTGTGGGTCATTGTTTGTCCCTATGCCTGAAAAGGCCATTAGAAAAAGAGGATTTTTGGTTATTACAGAGGCAGAGTTAGAGATGAAGGCTGTGTAATTCTTCTGCTCTCCTTTGAATAAAAAATCACAATGATAAAATCGTCACAATCTTCCGTGCGGATCCATTAACGGCTGGCTTTGCTGTACATAAACGGTAAACACACCCTGCTGATGCTGCTGTTCTGTAGCTCAAACAGGCTGCTGTGGCTTCACTGCAGAAACTATTATGGTGCCACAGAGGAGAGTCATAAAGGTGATTAACAGCTACTTCTAATTAAAGATCAATGGAGAGTCTTTCGGAGGTGATTTGTTTTATGAATTAGGATGCCCACTGTCCATTAATGACATCAGGCAATGTCACGGTAACAGAGTGGGTATTGATTTACCCTTGTCAGAGAAACAGTTAAACCCAAACGATACATCATGACTACCCACAGCGTGAATACCCCGGCGTGGTAAACAGTCGGACCCCTCAGCAGCACCAACCCAGTGACCCCCTGGATGTGTCTGAGGATATTTATATGTAGAGGTTGCATCAGAAGATGGATAAGTGGCATACATCTTTCTAATGCAGGTGGCGTTAAAGCAGCTGGTTTCAGAAAACCTGACGTGCATTATTCCCACAACTGATTCAGTAATCAGACATTAAAAAAGCAATTTATCATGTGGGTAAAAGAGCAGCATTACTCTAAATACCTACTGTAGCAGTCCTGTTTGCCAAAAATGATTCCGATACAACCAAACTGGATTTACTTTTTGTTTTCTGCCAGATTACTTGGGTTTGTGATGCATTACAAATGTATTTAAGTCAACATATATTTAAAATGTTTTTATGTTATTCATTGTTGCTCCTTTTCAGCAAGTTGACTGTATACTTAATGCAATAAAAAAAAGTAAAATAATAGGAAAAGCCTGGCAGCAATTATGTTTGGAAATGTTGGAATGCTGCAATGCTTAAAAACTGTAAGAAAAAAAAGATGAAAATATCAACAACTCTGTAAAGTAATGATCATTTTTAACTGACAAATATGGGATACTTTTCTGGTCAAACATTATTTTCACTATTTTTATTTATTTATTTATTTTAGAGTTTTTAAGCATTACAGCATTCCACTATTTCTGAACATATTTGCTGCCAGGGTTTTTCCTTTTTTTTTTTTTTTTTTTACAAAAATACAGTATTTACCATGTTGGCCTTTTGTTTTGTTTTTTTAATGGACGTGTACTTTATGTAATACATTTGTTCCGATGTTGCTAGATAATGTCTGTAATCTACCAGAACAGGGAAAATCTGTGAAATATTTTTCCAATCCTTGAATCTTTGATATGCATTTTCTTTTCCCACAAAAACTGGCATATATAAATTTTCTTTTATTAATATTGTAAATTAACAATTAATATTGAAAAACACAAATTTATTTTCTAAATGTCAATATCTTTTACAGTTTTGGCCTGTTTTAAGCATTGCCATGAGGATTTACAGCTTTCTCAGATTTTACAAGATATTATCTTTAATTTAACAAAACTGGGGGAATCAGAAAATAAATAGTAAATTGTTTCTATAATATTCCTACTTTAAAACTTTTGACTGTGGGTAATTAGATGCATTTTAAAAACGCTTTGTTACATTTTAAAAGAAATGTCTCCTGGTAACAGTATGCTGTAGTACAAATTGTCTGCATTTCTAAAAGAAAAAAAAAAAAAAAAAAAACTCACCCAGAAGTTGGAGAGTGGTCTATCAGGACTGAAGTTTCCCCTGAGAGACTGGGGTCATTTTTAGACTCATGTTTTAGCCACAACAGTAACAGATTTAGGATAAGTTTTGGCTAACAACTTTTCACATACTCAGTGAGTCCCACCATATCAAGTGACTGGATGGCTTAAGAAATGGGCTGACAGTTGAAAGGCAGTACAAATGGCAAATGCTGACTAAAGAGTAGGGAAATCAAGGTGAAAACGGTTAGTGTAGAAATACAAGGCTAGAAATGAATTTCTGAGAAGCACACCATAACTATTGACTATACCCACAATCAGAAAGTAGTTAGACTTGAATCAGTTTGAGATTTAAACTCACAATGCTGCTTTTAACAGGAATTTCCAAGATTGTTGCACAAGCAGAGCACCATTAAATACGAGTAAAGGCATGTCATCACCTGTTCAAGTTCTAAGACCACCAAGTGCTTCAAGGGTTGTAGGTAGTGGTTTGAAGAGTTCAGTTTTTAGACACCACCACAGGACCTAACATACAAGCTGCCATTTGTGGACTCGCAAGCCCCTTAAACGCTTGCTGAAATCTGTTGGTCCATAATGCAAAACACGAGTCAGTAAGTGCAAGACATAAGAGCTGTAGTCGTAAACACCTTAAGGAAAACACTGAATACCACTGAAACATGTTTAAATAGGTTTTATTCAAGTCAGGCTGTCGGTATCCATTTACTTTGCATTGCACCCAAAGATGAAGTAACAAATGTTAAAGCCAAGCTTTTCAGGGTCCTGGTTTCTGTCATGGCCATAAACATTCCCAAACTACTGCCTCTGCTGCTGCTGCTGATGCTGCTGCTGAACTGGGGGATAGACTGGGACTTGTGGATGACCGGGGATGACGGGCAAGTCTCTGATGTAGTGATTGTTATGGTAGTGGTCTCTTCCCTGCTCATAACTGGTGCTGAAGTGACTGACAGTGCCTGGAGGATACTGGCCAGTCAGGAACTGGTAGTCATAATAAGGATACCAAGGAAAACCAAAGCCTAGGCCACCAGGTGGAAAGTACAGGCCTGACACTGAAGGGGCAGAGCCATCTGGCAGAGGGAAAGGGCCTGGTAGAGGGAAAGGTACTGGGCCACCTGGAAAACGGGGACTGCCTTGATCTTCAGTTTCAGAGTCAGAGTTGCCATGCTCGTAGGTCTTCTCCACATGAGACAATTCACCTCCCTGGTAGGCTGGAGGGCCTGGTATAAACCCACTGCTGGGACCAAAGGATTCAGCGTCTCCAAGGCCACTGGACGCACCAAGAGATGAAGAGGTCTCAACAGGAAGAGGCTTGACAGGGTCAACTTCCCAGCTGTAGGCTAAGAGCACAAGTTAGATGTTAAGCATTGTATCAAGTCCATAGAGATTCAATGGAAGGCATTTAAGCACTGATCCTGCAGACAGTTAATCTCATCTACGTGACTTTGGTTCCTTCAGACTCAGAAGCCTCTTGAATGAGGCAACAACTCTTGAGGAGGAGAGAACTTAAATGTCTTCCAATTAAAGAATATATCCAGACATTTTCTACAGTAAATATTGCAATTGCTTGCTCAAGTTTCTATAGCAAGTTCACTGCTTTACTCTTTAACCAGTACACAAAATAAATAAAATCCACATTAGCACTCATTACCTTGAGGTGCACCAGGTTGTAAACTTGGCTGCACTGACCCTGGAAGGTAGCCACCAGGGTATTGTGCAGGTACAGGTGCAGCAGGATAGTAGGAAGAACTGTAAGCAGCAGCTGCTGGATATGAGGCAGACTGGGATCCAGAAACAGATACATATCCTCCAGAAGGGTGTTGATAGCCATAACCAGGATTTGCACTGTCACCACCACCAGAGGAGCTTTGATCCCCACCTGGATAGTAAGAAAACTTTAGTACAACTAAAACTGCTTGACTTTGAACAAACATTTAGGTATGGCTAGGTCTTACCTTTCTTTACAGGGTAGCTGTAACTGGTTCCAATCAGCACAACAAGGAGAAAAGCCCTATTGAAAGAGAGAAAAGCATAACTACAAGTACCAACAGAAACCTGTCAAAACATCAAATTGCCACTTACCCAGAGGTGAGCCCAGCAGCCATCATGTTGATCAAGCAGCTACTACTACTGCCACTCTCACCCTGTGGAAGGATTATGAATGTTGCAGGTGAGCTGCACTGGCCAATCAAAACATAATGAGCAGACGATACACAGCTGCTGCTCCTTAAATCCTGATGAAGGTGGATCACCAACCTGAAAATTAAGTGTATCAGAGTTGGACCAGTTGCCTATTTTTTTTTTTGCTAATGTTCATTATTTTGCACGGTGCTACCGTTGGTGCATTGCATTTCATAGTTTTGTACCAACCACTGCTTTGTACTTATATTTTTGTGTATTCTTGTTATTTGGGTGATGATTTTTTTCTCTGTTTTTGTAGTGAACATGCCCAAGCAACACTCACATTTTTCATTTCTTCTGAAAGGTTCCAAATGAAATCATTTGGTTCTACAGTAGCTCATTTGATTGAGTCGATGACCCATCGACAGGGGGTGATGTTTTGATGCAGTGGCCATGGATCAAGTCTGACCCATGACAGGATTTGCTGCATGTCCTTCTCCCTGCCTTTTCTGTCTCTGCAAAATGGACAAATAGACGTCTTAAACAAAGTGATTTACTTTTTGTTCAGTAGTGTCACCTTCCCACACTGTAATACCATTACCAGTGCAGATAACTATACTACATACTGAGGTGGAAAGAGTACTCAGAAAAACTTCTGTAAAAACACTAAAATCAAAATGTGAAGCCATATATTGAATAGGTTAAAATACATGTTTGCCTGTGTACCTAAATAGCTCAGTTGATTAAGCAAGTGAGCATGAATGCGGTGGTCTTGGTTCAATTCCCGCTCATGGCCCTTTTCTGCATGTCTTCACCCTGTTTTCCTGTCTGTCTCTTGACTGTGCCCATCAAATAAAGCCAACAAAAGGCCAAAAAATTACTTTAAAAAAAAAAGAAAAAATTAAATTAAATTAAATTAAATTAAATTAAATTAAATTAAAATAAAAAAACAAAAACAAAAAACAAATATATATATATATATATATATATATATATATATATATATATATATATATATATATATATATATATATATATATATATATATATATATATACTCTTGCCCAGCAAATTCGAAGCTTTTTTATTTTCTGGTTTACCACAGAGAAGGGTCCCACTGCATCTAATGATTGGCCAGAAAAGGAGCACAGCAGTTGCAGAGCAATGCAATAAATGTCAAATATGTTGAAGTGCATCAAAATCAATCTGTGAGAAACATGTTTAATGTTTTAGTGGTTGAGAATGTAGTTTAGTTATAAGGCAAAGTAATTTTTGGGAGTCAAGTCTGACCTTGATATAGCAGAAAAAACACAAGGATAGTCCAGTTTGCAAATGCACCATGCTAAAGCATGTGTAGCTTGCCTTGAAACAGAACTACCATTCTAAGAAATAATAATAATAGTTACTTATGTCTTAGAATGAAGATTTTAACTACTCTGCCAAGAAATGTGGCGGAGTTATGTGACGATTGGCGTATGTTTGTCCTCCTCTTAATCTGTGTGCAACATTACTCAAAAACGGAGAAATGGATTTGGATTAAATTTTCAGGGAAAATCAGAAATGAGATTGGGACTTCCTCATTAGATTTCAGCAGTGATGCAGCTTATAGTCTGGATCCACGGATTTATTAAAAATTTCTGTATCACTGCGAGATAGCGGCACGGCGTCACTGTGACAAGTGAACGCTACATCAGCTGCCTGCTGACAATCACAATCCTACTACAAATCCACTGCTGTGGACTTATTTTGGAAATCATACATGGAACAATCTATTAAATTGTGGGGATGCTTGAGTCGCATCAATTTCTGCTGCCTGCTACATAATTAAGCCATGCGATTTGGTATGTGTATGTAATGTACACATGCATAACACATCTGTGCTCATCATAAGGTCATTTTGTTTGTGGCCATAGTCGATGTTGCCCTGATTTCTGCCACATTTTTTCCTTTGAGATTTCAGCCATCAGAACACAACTAATGAGCATTGGTAGAGTACTGCACTTTAAGTGCTTTTGCTGTCCATGCAATGCCACTTGAAATGTACACTGGAGCATATAAAGTTGTCTACTAGCACCATGATGGATTAAGGTATGATATGGCATTTAAGTCCAATAGTTGTGAATCTGCAGTGAGTGCTATAGGATTGCCTCATTGTTGTGGCAAAACTTAAGAATTTCTGCCACACCTGTGGACAACTACTTGCTTTCCTAGAGTACCATTAATTTCTCATTTGTGGACCCAGTACTGCTGAAAATAGTTCAGTTTATAATGCATTGTTACTTGGGCTCAGGTGACACCAGTAAAGTTAGGTGCCATACTCTGTTCAGCAAATGCATTGGTAATCCATCACAACAAAGCCAAATACCACTGAAACATGTTTAAATAGGTTTATTGAAGACAAACGAAGCCTACATGAGTTTACTTTGCATTCCACCCAAAGACAAAGTAAAACATTAAAGCCAAGTGTTTCAGAGTCCTGACTGCCATCAAGATATGTTACTGTATATGACCGAAGGAACTTCGTTCTGGTCTCATTTGGGCTCCACTACAGCCATAAACATTCCCAAACTACTGCCTCTGCTGCTGAACTGGGGGATAGACTGGGACTTGTGGATGACCGGGGATGATGGGCAAGTCTCTGATGTAGTGATTGTTATGGTAGTGGTCTCTTCCCTGCTCATAACTGGTGCTGAAGTGACTGACAGTGCCTGGAGGATATTGGCCAGTCAGGAACTGGTAGTCGTAATAAGGATACCAAGGAAAACCAAAGCCTGGGCCACCAGGTGGAAAGTACAGGTCTGACACTGAAGGGGCAGAGCCATCTGGCAGAGGGAAAGGGCCTGGTAGAGGGAAAGGGACTGGGCCACCTGGAAAACGGGGACTGCCTTGATCTTCAGTTTCAGAGTCAGAGTTGCCATGCTCGTAGGTCTTCTCCACATGAGACAATTCACCTCCCTGGTAGGCTGGAGGGCCTGGTATAAACCCACTGCTGGGACCAGAGGATTCAGCGTCTCCAAGGCCACTGGACGTACCAAGAGATGAAGAGGTCTCAACAGGAAGAGGCTTGACAGGGTCAACTTCCCAGCTGTAGGCTAAGAGCACAAGTTAGATGTTAAGCATTGTATCAAGTCCATAGAGATTCAATGGAAGGCATTTAAGCACTGATCCTGAAGACGGTTCACCTCATTGAGGTTTTGGCTCCTTCAGAACTAAAGAAATCTCTTCAGGAACAGAGAAAGCTTAGTCTTCTACTAAAGCACCCATTTACAAAAATAAACACTACGGACATGTTCCAAGTTTATATTGCAACAAACTCTTGCTAAAAATTATAGAACGGTCGCTGCTCCCCCGCCCCATTAACAGCATAGATAAAGCTGAAAGAAACACTGGCTTTCTTAGTAAATTACATTAGCACTAGTTACCTTGAGGAGCACCAGGTTGCAAACTCGGCTGCACTGACCCTGGAAGGTAGCCACCAGGGTATTGTGGAGGTACAGGTGCAGCAGGATAGTAGGAAGAACTGTAAGCAGCAGCTGCTGGATATGAGGCAGACTGGGATCCAGAAACAGATACATATCCTCCAGAAGGGTGTTGATAGCCATAACCAGGATTTGCACTGTCACCACCACCAGAGGAGCTTTGATCCCCACCTGGATAGTGAGAAGTTTTTAGCACAACTGAAACTGCTTAACTTTGAACAAACATTTAAGTATGGATAGGTCTTACCTTTCTTTACAGGGTAGCTGTAAGTTGCACCAAACAGCACAGCAAGGAGGAAAGCCCTATTGAAAGAGACAAACACATAACTACAAGTACCAACAAAAACCAGCCAAAACATCAAATTGCCACTTACCCAGAGGTGAGCCCAGCAGCCATCATGTTGATCAAGCAGCTACTACTACTGCCACTCTCACCCTGTGGAAGGATTATGAATGTTGCAGGTGAGCTGCACTGGCCAATCAAAACATAATGAGTAGCCGATACACAGCTGCTACTACTTAAATCCTGATGAAGGTGGATCACCAACCTGAAAATTAAGTGTGTGTTAAAGTTGGCCCAGTTGCCTCATTTTTAGAGATGTTAATTATTTTTGCACAGCCTGACAATTTGTGCTTTGCATTTTATAGTTTTGTACCAACCACTGCTTTGTGCTTTTTGTGTATTCTTGTTTTTCTGCGTGTGTGTGATTTAGTTTCTATTTTCCATGCAGCAATCTCATTTAAAATGTCCAAGGACAATCCAGATTTTTCAGTTCTTCCAAATGGTTAGCCGTAATTCACTGTTTGTTTAGTAGTGTGACCTGCCTGCACTATTATACACTCACTATTGAAGATAACTATGCTACATACAGAGGTGGAGGAAGTACTCAGATGTTTTATTTTTCTAAAAACACCAAAGCCAGTCTAAGTTCAAATATTTAATAGGTTCAACTACACCCTTGCACAACATATTTGAAGCTTCTCCATTTTCTGGGTTGCCAGGGGAATGGATTCCACTGCATCTAATGACTGCTTGGCTGAAAGGGAGCGCAGACAACTGGAAAACAATAGAGTAAATGGCAAGTATATTGACACATTTTCAATGTATTAATAGTTGAGAATGTAGTTTATAGAGCAAAGTAATTTTTGGGAGACAGATCTGATCTTGGTATAGCAGAAAAATCACAGGGATCATCCAGTTTGCAAATGCACCATAGTAAAGTATGGCCTACAAAACCACCATCTAGAAAATAAGCAATGGGTCAGTCTGCTAGTTTGAGGTTTTAAATTCATGCTTTGTCATTTCTGAAAGCACCACATGGTCAGCAATTTGAGGTGTACCTTGCAGGCCACAGACTAGGGCTGCAGCTATTGATTATTTTAGTAACTGAGTATTCTATCAATTATTCTGGCAATTAATGGAGTAATCGGATTCTGCGCTTGGCACGCACGTTACACTATCAAAAGAGCAGGTGAGCACTCTGCAACAGAAATAACCATCCTGGTGGAACACGGGTGGATATCTGCGGTGTATTGTACATTTATAGTATAGTACTGAGATATGGTACATATATAGTATAGTGCAGGGGTATTCAATTAAAACTCAAAGCCATGGGAACCGACATGTATTTAGCTGGTGATGCAGAAATCACATAAATATGTTTTTATGTTTGGTCCATTTAAACTGCTGCTACTGCAGCTGATCAAACACAGATTAGAAAATGTATCAATTTATTAGTATTTATGACAGAGAATATTCAACCGGTAACATTAGCCTCACTTTGATTTGGCCACAAATGATTTCCTTCATTAAGAGACAGTGTCAGACCTACATGCACTTCAAAACATCATGTTTGAATACATGAAGTTTGATCGTTTTATTGTTCGGCTGTCTGTGATCAATAATCAGCTGCATTGATCAGTAAAATAAATACACTGCACATGTTTAACAGTTTTCTACCAGCATTTCTGTCTAACGTAATTTGCAGTAGCAGCTTTTTAACATCATACCTTTTAACATTCCTTGTTCTTCATTAAAACAACCTGTTAGCGATCAGTTCATTTTGTGAGGAAAACGAGTCAAATTAAGCGTTATACACTTCTGTTTGTGTGGATGAGTTTGAAGCAAAAAGTCCGAGTTAAGACAGTTGATAAACACCTTCATACCTGTTAAATGTTTTAGTTTGTCAAGCCAACTTAAAACCTACAAACTGCCTTCATAGCACTAGAAAAGCTGCACCAGTTAAAGTAGTGTCCCATTCAATTTAAAATGCCATTTTAGCTATAGGTCCAGGTCTGTATAGGATGAAGTCTGGGTCTGGACTCAGACCACCTGTTAGTGACAAGGGGTCTAGTATGTGGTGAATTAAACAAAGCCTTGGTTCCAAATTTTAGTTAGATCACTTGAGGAATCATTTCAGCCCTAGCAGAGTAATCCGAGGGCAGTATTTAAGCATTGGTAAAGGCATAGCCAAGCCCAACAGCAAATGCTACTAGGTTAAGCTAATGTTTGAAGTGGTTTAAAGAAATGCACCATCACAGCTGTGGACACCTGCCAATTGCCTTGAAGTAGCATTCTGTGGCCTCAGCCATTAGCCTCCTGCAGAACTCTAAACACAAAGGTTACTTTGCCCACTGAGGTGCCACAGTAAGTGAAGGCCAGACTAAAGTGTAGCTGAGCAAATACCTTAATATTTCCATGCTGAAGAAAATTGCTGAACACAATATAGGTTTAAATAGATTTTATTGAAGGCACACAATATGTCTGCATCAATTTACTTTGCATTCCAGCAAAAGACAAAGCAAAACATTAAAGCGTTCAGGGTTCTGTTTTCATTAACATAATAGGTCACTGTATATGGCTGAGGGAACTTTGTTCTGGTCTCATTTGGGCTCCACTACAGCCATAAACATTCCCAAACTACTGCAGCTGCTGCTGCTGATGCTGCTGAACTGGGGGATAGACTGGGACTTGTGGATGACCGGGGATGATGGGCAAGTCTCTGATGTAGTGATTGTCATGGTAGTGGTCTCTTCCCTGCTCATAACTGGTGCTGAAGTGACTGACAGTGCCTGGAGGATACTGGCCAGTCAGGAACTGGTAGTCATAATAAGGATACCAAGGAAAACCAAAGCCTGGGCCACCAGGTGGAAGGTACAGGCCTGACACTGAGGGGGCAGAGCCATCTGGCAGAGGGAAAGGGCCTGGTAGAGGGAAAGGTACTGGGCCACCTGGAAAACGGGGACTGCCTTGATCTTCAGTTTCAGAGTCAGAGTTGCCATGCTCGTAGGTCTTCTCCACATGAGACAATTCACCTCCCTGGTAGGTTGGAGGGCCTGGTATAAACCCACTGCTGGGACCAAAGGATTCAGCGTCTCCAAGACCACTGGACGCACCAAGAGATGAAGAGGTCTCAACAGGAAGAGGCTTGACAGGGTCAACTTCCCAGCTGTAGGCTAAGAGCACAAGTTAGAGGTTAAGCATTGTATCAAGTCCATAGAGATTCAATTGAAGGCATTGAAGCACTGATCCTGAAGGTACCAACTCATCTACGTGGCTTTGGTTCCTTCAGAGAAGTCTTGAAAATTTCTCTAGTGCAGGATCAATAGAGGTTTAAGCACATCTTGAATGGGGCAACACTTCTTCAGGAACAGAGCTTAGATGTCTACTTAAAGAATTTATCCAGACATGTCCTAGAGTCAATATTACAATTGCTACAGTTCCTATGGCAAGCTCACTGCTTTACTCATTAACCAATGCACAAAAATAAAATCCACATTAGCACTCATTACCTTGAGGTGCACCAGGTTGTAAACTTGGCTGCACTGACCCTGGAAGGTAGCCACCAGGGTATTGTGCAGGTGCAGCAGGATAGTAGGAAGAACTGTAAGCAGCAGCTGCTGGATATGAGGCAGGCTGGGATCCAGAAATAGATACATATCCTCCAGAAGGGTGTTGATAGCCATAACCAGGATTTGTACTGTCACCACCACCAGAGGAGCTTTGATCCCCACCTGGATAGTAAGAAGTCTTTAGCACAACTGAAACTGCTTGACTTTGAACAAACATTTAAGTATGGATAGGTCTAACCTTTCTTTACAGGGTAGCTGTAACTGGTTCCAATCAGCACAACAAGGAGCAAAGCCCTATTGACAGAGGAAAAAAAAAAACAACATAACTACAAGTAACAACAGAAACCAGCCAAAACATCAAATTGCCACTTACCCAGAGGGGAGCCCAACAGCCATCATGTTGAATGAGCAGCTTCTACTACTGCCCCTCTCACCCCTTGGAAGGTTTATGAATGTTGCAGGTGAGCTGCACTGGCCAATCAGAACATAATGAGTAGACGATACACAGCTGCTGCTCCTTAAATCCTGATGAAGGTGGATCACCAACCTGAAAATTAAATATGTTGAAGCTGCCCAACTTGCCTAATGTTTGCAAATGTTAATTATTTTTGCACAGCACTACAAACTGTGCATTGTATTTTATAGTTTTGTACCAACCACTGCTTTATGCTTTTTTGTGTGTATTTTTGTTATTTAAGTGTTTTTTGTTCTCTTTTCCATGCAGCAATCTCATTTAAAATGTCCAAGGACAATCCAGAGTTTTCGGTCCTTCTGAATTGTTAGACATGACTTATTTTTTGTTCACCACTTTGATCCGTCTGTACTATTATAAAGTCACCAGGGCAGATAATTTTACTACATACAGGTGTGGAGGAAGTACTGAGATGTTGTACTCGTAAAAATCCACTGTGTAGAAATACACTGGTATCAGAAAAAGCCACACGTTTGAATTTATAATTCAGTAAAAGTACAAGTGCATAAACATCAAAATATATTTAGATAAGTAATCAAGAGTGCCACACTTCAGAATAATACATGTTATCGGATCATAATTATTCATGCATTTAAGTCTTCATTACTTTAATATTGAAGTTTGTATAGGTTATCAAGCACTTCGTAGTGTTTATCTGCTGGGTAGCTTGTGAATTTCTACTCTGGAATCCAAGTTTTAGCTCAGTCTATAATATTACATCAGACTTTATTTGTACATTATGTATTATATTATGAAAATAAATCTAAAAAGCTACTGGTAAAGCTCACAAAATAGATGCATTGAAGTAAAGAATGAAATATTTGCAGCAGAAAGTAACCAAAAATGGAAATACTGAGTTAGTTTCCTCCACTGACTGCACTTTTAATTTCATTGTTAAGTAGTTCTTCAGGATTTAGTTTGTTAGAAAAGAGAAATAATTAAGGGCAAGGAAAGATGTGATGTGTTGACGGAGCCAAAATGCCAAGAGACATATCATGTGGCTTTCCTAGACAACATTACGTCTCTGAAACAGTTTTACAACAAACAAATCCGCTGTGCAAATGTGCTGCAGTTTTTTTGTCACATAATCATATTAAGAAGAACACTCTGACCCGAAGTACATATCCTGTAGAAACTGATAAAACTGAGCTCTATATGAGAAAGCTCAATGTGCTTGATAGAGCAGATCCCTTCATTAAGATCTTCCTCCTCCATACCCAGCTTGAGACTGTGCCAAATGTGCCGTGGTTCTGCATTGTGACAATTTCCGGCTCTTCAGATGTGTATTTCCTGGCTTTCTAATCAGAATGCTATTTTGTATCTCAAAAGGGGCTCCATTCAGCCCAACATTAACAGCCCTCGTCTGTGATAATGTGGATGCTTCAGGCCATAGGCCACCAGCTGCATCCACTTGTCAGTCTTTGGGTACAGATGCCCTGTCTGTCTGCTGTGCGAATGAAACTCATGGACTAAATTGGCACTTATTGTGCAGAATGATTTTATGTACGCATTTTAATGTGCCTCATCCAATTCCTTAACATGGCTTAATTTTATCTGCTGACAGCTATCTCAGATTTTAAGATGATTTAAATGGAAAGCTCCTGTCCCACTTGGAATTTCTGCCTTTGAGTGGCCAGTGGAGACCAAATGGAGAAGGCTATAGATCTTTGGATTAAACTCAAACACTCTCAGGCAATTTATCCAAATCTGCTGGATTTTCTGTGCATCATATTAGTTTCTCATACAAATCAAATGAAGAGAACTCAATTATGATGGATCAATAATTCAGCATTCTCAATTATGCTTTAATTGTAAGAAGCAATATCATCCAATCTTATTGTGCGGATAGGTGTTGTTGCTGCAGAGCTTTAGCTGATTGTTTATATGAGATTAGGGTTGTGTATCAGGGAAAAGATCAGGCAATGTCAGAGAGGCTCGGATAGCCGGCAAGTGACACGAGCATAGACACACTCCCGCAGATACACTCCCAACCACACACACACACACACGCACGCACACGCACGCACACGCACGCACACGCACGCACACGCACGCACACGCACACACACACACACACACACACACACTCTTAATGACACAAACACATAACATAAAGCCAAATGCTGCCACTAAAATTTGCATGGTGCTCAGTAATGCATTAGTGAACATCACTTGGCAATCTGTTCATACGGGCTTAATTGGATTTTAATACCGCCTCTGATCTTGTTTTCTAATTAACGGCGGTGGCTGGCAACCAAGCAGAACCATGCACCCAGCAACACCTTTGATCCCGGCCATATGGAGTTCCTCCAAGCACGCCGGGGATGTAAAAATCCCTCACCTAGACGTGGGCGAACAACAGGCCCCCGAATCAAAATGGATGGGGTGAGGAGAATGGAGGAGGGTGGAGAATGGAGGAGTGTGGCGAGGAGGTGGCAGTGAGGAGGGGGTGGGGGTGAGCAGTGGCATGTGTCATCCACACATCCTGACGGCATTGTTATTGATTAATTTCTCTCACGATCAGTTGTGATCACAGATACATAAAACATGAGAGGGGGGACTGAATGCCTGTACACCTTATCATCCTTGCTGCCATTCGACACCCCTTCCATGCTACGGGGAAATGTCAATAGCTTTTCTAATCTGTTTACTTCTCCCCTTGTGGCCACTGCTTTATGCTTTTGATGAAGGGCTGCCAAAAATGTGTCCTTTTTTACCCTTGCTTTCCCTCGTTTTGGCAGACAGAGTGTGGGTATTAAACTTTACATCTGCACAGTCACCCCGACTCTCATGCTGCTATTTTTTGTTATTTACAAGGATATCACTCAAAGGGGCTGGTGCAATTTTTTAAAATTCTAATTATTTTGGACACATAAAGACAGTGTTGGACTCGCTACTGCCTGCTCAGACAGTTTATGTTGCCTCGACATAGTATTAGAATATTGATCAAAGCTAACTTTGAGCAAATAGGGCAAAAATAGAAAAAAAAAAACATTTTAAATCAATATGATGAAAAAAGCACACAGGCTCTGTTAAATCTTCTTCCAAATGGGCGTTAGAAGTACAGAAGAAGTGCTCAATGCAATAATATAATGGGGAAAAGCATTATATCAAGAATGTCATCACATTTTCTGATGTTGTTATAATAATTATGGGTTATCTTATGGTAGTAAAACATCTCATTCATTAAAACAGAGTTTAAGTGAGCACAGGAGCTGCCAAAAGAGAAATAATAGATACTATTGAAAAGGACTGCCAAAGAGACGGAGATGAAATTGTCAAGAAAAGAGAGGATTAATGGACATTTAATTTACAAATGCAAACCTGTGTCCCAAAAATGACATTTCTATACAACTTCACTGGCCGTTTTCAGATTAAATTACAAGTACTTTTCAAATCATCACATTGTTGGCATTTGTTTCATATTTTTACTGTTGCTCTTTCTTTAGTCAAACGATCATGCATTAGATGTGGCAGGACGTGTCACTCCGGCAGCCCAGAAACTGAAGCAGAAACTCCTAACATGTAGGAACGCGGTCATATTATAACCCAAACCATATTTAGTAGTTTTGGTGCCTAAATTTAACCAAGTTTCCAACAAGCAGTGAAAGTGTCAGTCAAAGTGTAACATTTTTCTAAACCTAACCACATAGATTTGGCGCTTAAACCTAACCAAACAACGAGTAAAAACTAAAAATCTGAAACAAATCTTAAGAAAAATGACAAACTCCACTCTCATGCGTTTAGGTCCCGTTGCTGACCTTTGACAACATCCTTCTGTGAACTTTGAGGCTCCTTCAAACTAGAAACCTTTTGCACTCCATCATAGATAGTTCCTTTTTTAAATTAAATTATGAGATTACAGTTATATAAGAACTGAATTTTTTGGGAGACAGATTCTATGATGGTACTTTCTGGTACTTTAAAATTTATTTATTTTTTTTTTTTAAATCAATTTAACCACCTGTATAGATATAACTATGTGTCGCAGTATTGTGAGTGATCATAGCTTTCTCTTTTCTCTTTCTGCTACATTTATGTGGAACATAATGCCAGAGACTGAAAACAGACGCTCCCACACTAGAATGAATGTCCCACACCTGTGCACACAAAATGGGCGGAGCATTATCTATTTAAAAGCATTGTTGGAACCACTGTTTTAAAGCACTCTTGACGAAGGGGCTTAGAATAGCAGGAGCAGTGTGTGCCATCTTCCTCTCTAGAAATGAAATCTACCACATCGTTCAGGCAAACACAAAGAATGATTTAAACATGCCACCTAAAATTTGTGTTGATACCTACCTCATGGAAACATGCAACAAAATGACCAAGAGAACCCTATGGCTGTGGGGTTACATTTGTTCAAACATTATCCATCTACACTAAGATACACTTTTCTAGCATGTTTTGCCTATTTCAGTGGGTTTGAACTCTGGGCTTAGATGAGGCTATTCCATAACCCTCCATTTGTTCTTTTTGTGTCATTTGTGGATTTATTAGCGTGCTTAGGATCACTGAGTTGTTAAAACGTCTACTTCTGGTTTAAGTTCAACTTTTGGCCTCACATTACCTCCCGGCATTCTTTCATTTGATACAGAATTCATAGAGGAATCAATGACTGCAAGCCCAGTCTGAGGTAGCAAAGCAACCCAAAACCATCACATTTTCACCACCATGAGTCACAGCTTGTATGAGGTTTTTCTCCTAAATAACACCCAACATGTCCACTGCACAATACTCCAGAAATCCTGCTCTTTACCTGTATGTTCACTGGCAAACCATAGCTTTAGTCTGATGGTCTTTTTGACAGCAAAATCTCTTTTTCCTGACACACTTCCCATGTCGATCAGACTTGTGCTTTCTGATTGTAGATGCAGCACTTGGACACTAAAAGCTGCAGTTACCTGCATGAATAAAAATGAAATGAAAATTTGGACCTCTTGGGAGAGTTCTTTCTGTATAAGAGGCTTTGCTTTTGGGATGAATTTGCCGCTACGGACAGTTCTGAACAAATTGACAGTCATTTGCAATCTACGCCACTTGGAGATGATTTTCCTCACGGTGTGATGATTTATTTCAAATAATTTGTCCTTTTTAAATCCTTTGCCAGAATTTTAAGCGTCCACAACTTATCCTCTAAAGGGCCGGTAGATTTTGGCCTGAAGATGCCACAAACTTTATTAGCAAAAAGAACAGAAGACCTGGATCTCAGCGGTTTAAATAACACACATTCTAACCAGGTCCTGATCACTGACACCTAATCTGGAGTCCCTGATTCTAATTTTAGGGATTATTAATGCATACATTTATTTATAGCTGTTGGACTGAAGGTGTGGTCAATGTGACTGATCAGATTTTTTATATTTACATTATAAAAATGACTTAAAAAGATCCAATTTATGTGTCATTTGTTTGTTTGTTATCTGTGGACACTATTTCAAAGAGGATCAAGTCAATAATTACCATGAAATCTTTTTTTTTCACATGATTGTACAGCTGTTTTATCACTCCTTGGTGTCTCATTAAATGGAGGATTTGAATTAATTTCAATCTGAGTCTCATGAATATGAACTCAAGTTAGCTTAGCTTAGCATAAGGCTGGAAATGAAGGGGAAAGCTACTATCCTGGCCGTCAGCACACCTAAAGCTTATCTAATGATGACTTCTTTGAGACACAAACTTGGAAGGATCTTTGGTTGTTTTGCATTTGATCACCTGCTTTCAATGCAATCTCTTAGAGGAATGAAAATACTGTATGCACTTGATGTTTTTAACCCTCCTGTTGTCCTCGTTTACGGCCACCAAAAAAAATTGTTTCCTCGTCTGAAAACAATACTGTCTGTACAGTCTGTGCAGTTGCTTTTACTGTCTAGTGTCGCTAACATTTCAAGAATCTTCCCAGAGGCCTTTAACAGAATTCAAACCGGTGGTTGAGGTCGCCAGTATTCACCTTTATGGAGTGAGGTTATAAATTTGATATCAGGTGAGGGTAATCATAATACACGAGACAATATGGCAGCCATCCATGCATGGTGATGTTGGTTAGTTCAGCAAGCTGCCATTTTGCTGCTGTCTGACAAAAAGGAGCTCATTAACTATGCATATTAATTAAAAAACCTGTGATCTGCAACAGTTGATTGACAAGCAGGGGAGGGTGGGGGAAGGTAGGGGAGGGTGCTGTTTTTTTTTTTCAAAGGGTGTCAACTTTCCACAATACCGACAGTTACAGTGTTTTGTGTAAGTTCACATTAACACACCCAGCCGGATTACAAAAATATCATTAGACCGGGAGATTCTTAGATAGCTGTGTATCTTTAAGAGTTGATCATGGCAGCAGCAGCAGCAGCTCTGATTAAAGACTGTTTAAATCCACACAGGCGCTCATGCTGCTGTTTGGCAAATCACTCAGGCACTCTGACATCAAATGGCCTTCTACAACAATGGCAAAGAAGAAGGAAGGCCTGAAAGTCCCTGCCAGTGATTGCACCTAAATAATGATGCCTTTTACATGCTCCTTGTTTGTCCTTCACAGGGCAATTATGTGAACAATGTGTATATATTCTTTTGAAGAGGACTGTGACATATTGTGCCCTGGATAATGACTAGAAATGCATTAAGACTAAAGTGGGGTTTCTAATGAAGATGGTTGACAAGGCCCGAAGGCCTTCTCTTTCTTTTATATGCAACTCTTTCTTTTTATGATAAGAGAAATCCTTGCCCTCCTTAAATTATCAAATTGTCCTTCGACCTTAGCGTATCACAAAGTTTCTCATCTTTCTATCAAAGACACTTTCAAGCACTTGAATGCTGCGTTTGCTTAAGTGCAATTTTTGATTTAGAAGTCCTTTCTTTTAAAACTTAATGGATGACAGCAATGGAAAGTAGCTGATGTACGAAACAATCGCATGTTAATGCCTACCTCGCGCTAACGTTGTGTTGCGTGCTCGTCTGCAGACTAGAAGTCAATAGAGAAGTTAGTTGCAAGCATTGCACCGATGCTGGAATTTAAGGATCAGTTTAATTTTTGAACAATGCTGCCATTACCCAGCTAATCCCACTTTGACTTCACACACATTAACATGTACCTCAACATCTTTTTCACTGATGTAGCTCCAGCTGGGATGTACACTAGTGTACAATCAGTCATTATATAGATTTTCTCAGTGTTGGAAGGACTTAAAAGATTTCCAACCTTTCAAAATGTTTTGCTTTTTTGGCTTCATTTGTAACCCTCGTGTCATCCTGCGGGTCAAAATTGATCTGTTCTAAAGTTTGAAATTATGGAAAAAATATATATTTTCACATTTTCAACATTTTTTGGTGGAAAAAAGAAATTTTAAAAATGTTTCTTAAGAACATTCACATAAATATGAATGTTCTTAAGAGAATATTCAAAGTTTTACTGATATATATTTAATCACTTTAGATATTTTTAGGATTTTTTTGGAAGATTTTTACTCATTTTCTGAAAATATTTACAAGAATTTTCTTGCCAAATTTGGGGGATTTTTTTTTAAAATAAAACTTTCAAGGGAAACTTTAAAGGAATTATTGGAGTTTTCTTCCTGAATGTTTTTGAAATTTTCAGAAATTTGCTAAATTTTTTGCAAATTTTTGGGATTTTTTTCAGACAGGGAAACAATATTTTTTGGTGCCCGTAAGTGAGGACAAGGGGAGGGTTAAAATAAACCTAACTGATGACATTTTATTGTCTGAGAAAGTATTCTTCTCTCATGGAATGTTAACGTATGACACTCCATTCACACGTCAACTTGCTCAAAATGCAAAAGCTGCTGCACCAGTTTCTGTGACACGACACACAGGCATGTTGTTCAGACTGTTGGTGCAGAGAAAAGGTGTGCTGTCAGAGAGCGACATTTTAAAGAGCAACAGAGTGAGTCATTATTTTAAATCTGGAAAATCTATGGAAGTGTTTCATTTAATTGCACTGAAGAAGGAGAAAGCGTTGATTGAGCCAGAAGCTTGCAAATGAAAGCCCAAATTATGATGCATACTGCTGGGGGGCATTTTGCCGACATGGTTTATACAGGGTTACAATGACACAACTCACATGGCACTGGGGGTCACTGAATTGTTTGAATCATATGATGCAGTCTTTGCAGTCACCAGCCAGTCCAACGTTCTCACATCACCATCAACAAAACGGCAAATAACAGAATATTTTTTCACAGAGTGGGGTTCATCTCTTTAGTAGAGCTGGAGACAAGAGACTTGGAGAACCAGTAACCACGTTCCACAATAAACCTAGGTATATCCTACGTTCCATGTGGCTGTAATAAACAGAACAGAAGACGCTGAAAACAAAACCAGGCTACGTTCAAAATCACATGCTTTTCATTTCATTTTTAAATTGAAAGACATGCTACAGCTGCCCTGAAAGACAGCTTCATGCAGTAAAGTAAAGTACACAAACAGGACAGAGTATTTCATCATATTGTTGCATAACATATGTGACATAACAGTATGTAGGACGATGGTTCAGAATGGGCAGAAAAGCATGATGGTTTGCACACAAAATCTGACCGAATTCAGTGGGACTTTCAGGTTTTTTTAGCGTGCTAAATTTGACATGCTATGTATTGGGGCATATGTAAGGTACGCTACATGGTATGTTTCCATAGTTTTTCTAATCCATCCCAGTTTTTTTTTTAATTTTTTTTGCTAACTACTAGAAAGCCTTGAAGAAGAAACAAACAAGCTGTGGCAGACAAAAGAGGAAAAATGGAGATGAACCGTTTTCAGTCATTTGCAAGTATTCTTTATTGTGAGGTGGTAGTAGATGTGTTTCATGCAATCCAGAGGCAAAGACAATAAACAAAAGAGCTGGTCAATCATTTGAGTTGAATGTTTGCTATGTCAGAACTGATACAAAAATATGTTTCTCTCTCCAACTTTGCATATTAGGTCAAAACCACATGAAGTGAATAAAAACTTTAAAATTTTGCTGTTTCAATAAACTCATTTTTATTAAGAGCATAAAAATACAGTATAGAAACACTTGTTCTGTTGTTGACCCAACAGCTTACTGAGACATTAATGCTGTTTTTCCCTTTTTATTAGTCATCCATCTGTATGTTTAAATTGAGTCAGGCTGTGTGGACAAACAGAAAACCCCCCAACATTTGTCTGAGTTATGTGATGACTACGACTTATTTTCCTTATGATTACAGTCCAACAGCACCTGACTGAAGTTTAAAAAGGGATTGAAAAACGAGGTCTGGCTACAGCAGAGTTGTCATCTCAAGGGATCAAGGTTTTACGTATAAAACGCCTGGAGCTGCACTTAGCAAAAAATGGAATTAAAGTTGCACCTTTGAGCTGACTTGGCCCCTCCACAGCCGAGCTCAGTTTGTAAATCAAGATGATAATGTGGCCATAACATGATAATTGTGGGATAGTGAGATGAAACAGGAGCAGATTTAAATTGATCCCAGGCTTAATCACAGAGAGTATGAGAAAGATGAAAACACCCACATAGGATCATCTGCACATTTCTGCTGAAGGTAAACGCAGTACAGTCTATGTTCGCTGTGTACAGTATGTACGCATACAGCAAATACGTGTTTGGCTGGGAGTCTAAGTCGAGATCTAATTACGGGTTCCACACAACGGACAAAAAAAATTCCTTCTGTACTCTTCTCACACACTTCCACGTAGACATGTATGCATCGTGCACACTGCAACGTCCACAGCGGCGTACACACCCAGTGTACTTAGCCCAGGGTGATTCTGGCACAGATACAATAACCAAAAGACAAGTCATATCAGCAACGCAAACCATCCCTCAGGTCAAAAGTGATCAACATCAGTGAAATACTGCGGCGAGATAAAGTGAGGAGCAGTTAGGAATGAGCCACCTTGCTCAATCATTGCTATGAAACGGAGGATAATAAACATGCATTTGAATATAAGTTTGATTTATGGCATGTGGCTTTTATTAGCTGTTGGAGTCGGGCGAGAATTTCAAGTTGCGTCCCTATATGTCATCCCTTTAAGAGACCTGCATTGGCAACAGAGAAATATGCAAGTTTCACTCAATGATTGTAAAAGATAATAATAAATAAGTGAGTCTTTTGGGAGCAAAACATGTTTAGTGTAAAAAAAAAAAAAGGACAAGAATACAGGTTGTCTGCCCGAGCAGAGGAAGGGATTTCTAAAGAACGTGGTCAAGTCAGAACCCTTTTGTCACACGGCAATTCACTCCTTTTCTGCCTGCCGTCAAAGAGGAGATTAAGTTGTCAAACTGTGGGTTCTGGTCCAGACTGGTCTGTTGAGTGGATATTCACTAGTCTGATCTCTGCCACTGCTAACAGACAGAGCTCAAAGGGGAGCAAGGAGAACAGAGGAGGGAGAGGGGTAAGGAGGCTTTAGGATCACTTTACCTGGATTCGGCAGTGTGGCGCTGGTGGATTAGTGCCCCGGGCCTCATGGCACGCTAGTCTGCAAACACCCCATAACACTCCACAACAGGTACAAACACACATGCTCGTTTACAGCACAGTGGCCGGCTAATGGCTCATTTTGCACTTATGGCTACTTCTAAACACACCTACGCATACCTGCAAGCATGCCGGCACACATCCATATGCTAAAGCTCCCAGACAAATGCCCGGTGATCTCTGCAGTTTTGCAATATCTCAGGTCTAAGCAGCAGCAGCAGCAGATAAAACAAGTACTCTTAATTCCAGCGACTTGTAAAACTTTGACACTTATTTCTGGCTCGGGTACAGTTGGGATGCCTCACATAAACTTTCTTCGACATCCTAGAAGCTTTGAGAAGTCTGTTCCTGGTCTGATACCACTCTGTAAGGTCACTCACTCATCCAGAACTGCAAAACCATAACCCATAAAGGAGAAAATACAGGTTGTTCTTGGCAGGGAGGAGAAAAACCCACCACAGCTCCATCCCTCTCTGCCGCCTCTGCCTGCTCTCCCCCCAGTCACTACCTGATGACTTCTCCATCCGTTTTAATTGGTAATTATTTTGCGGGGTTTAATGCCTTTATTCAGACTGTCAGTGTGGAGTCAGGAGAGGAGGATTAGGTGCCCCAGGGGGACGAGACACTGGCACGGCCAGGACAGCTCATTTTTACACGGGCAGGGGAGGAGGACAGCTCATCTTTGATCCGGTTGGGGCTTCGCAGGCCAGAGGGGTGACAGCTGCACTTTCTTTAGCCCACATTTGAATTTGAATTCTATCTTAGGATGCAGCGCGCCGCGGACTTGGCAGGGCAGTGGGGTAATCTGCTCGGCACAAACGCCCGGGCCTTTTCTTCCTGTGTGCCCTCGCAGAGATTGGAGTAATTAAAGTTAAATGGAATGCATTAAAAACTCACTTGTGCCGAGGCTGTGGCGGCCGTGCCAACAGTGAATGGGCTGGGGCTGTCCTTTTACGCCGCTCTAATCCTGCGGAATATATGTGTGCCCTGTGACTTTGATGCTACGCTACCAAAGCATCGGAAACGGCTACCAGTGGAGCTACAACTGACTGCTGGCTTTCACCTCAGAAGAACATCTTGGAAAGCAAATTCAGCTGGATTCTGACATTGGCAGAGGGTTGGATGGAATCAGCTCGGGAAGGCTATTAGCACTTTCCAGAGTCACACGTCACTCTCAAATTTGCTACACTTTGATGTATGGTCTATTTAAAATACCCACACGTTGCCTTTTCCCTGACCTGTGGTGCTATTGAGAGTGAGTCCTGACTGGCTGTCCATAGTTGTAACTAGCATGTAAAGCAGTTCTAGTGTCAGTTGTTCCACAAAAGGTTGGCCTATCCATGAAGAACAGCTTTCCTTGCCAACAAATGCTGGCTCCTAGCACATGCAACTTTGAGGACGAGATGCCAACACCCAGCTCATCAGCCATTTTAGCATGGACAGTAATTGCTGCAGAAGACAAACCTGCGCCTTTAGCCACAGGGAGCCAGACCTGCTTTTCCAGGTAGATGTCAAAGACTCGAGGCATCAGACGCTGGGGTAATTGTCGCCGCCTTTCATTTTAGAGGAATGTGGACGGAGACAAAGGGGGGCAGGCAACAAAACTATCATCATAATCTTTTCCTGGCTTTGTGTGTGATCCTTGAGCCCTTCTAATGAGAGGAGATAGGACGGGGAAGAAACATAGGGGTGTGGGAGGAGGGGGAAAAACTGGGTGAGGTGTTTTGTGAAAATGTACAACAGTGAGTGGTTAAAAAAAAAAACGAGAGAGAGAGAGAGAGACAAAGATACCAGTCAAGTCCAAATCCCTGCACCGCCACTTGTTAGCTTTGTGGTTTTACTGTCTAAAATATTTAAAGTTATTAACAAACACATGAATCAACAAATGAGTCATGCAGCCAGCGACTAGTCTTACACTCTGTGCGATCTTTAGACCACACAAACAACTCCTTGTCCAGGAAAAGTCAGCCAGCGAAGTTTGTTTCCAAGGTTTCACAGTAAATGCCCACACCCAAAAGCATTCGCCAGTTCGCCTGATAACACTGCAAATTACACCAAATGTTTCCATGGAAACCCATAATAGACCAGGTGTATAAACATGGTGGCTGCTTAGCTTGACCCTTCTTTCATGTTACATTGTTGCTTTTTAATGCCAAGACAAACCAAAGGTGCAGAATTTGGTGTATGGAAGATTTCTAGAAGGGCAAAACAGCTAAATGACACTGAACCCTACAGTCTAAATGAGCTGTATGTCACCATAAGCTTCCATTACAATCTGCCTGGTTTTTCCAGACATCTTTCTTCAATATAGTTTTTCTCTATGTGTGTTGTCACAATAAAGAAAAAGAAAAAAGTCACTACTGCTTCAGTTGTCAACATCTGAATAAGGACAAGGTGTGGAGGTCAGAGTGGTTAATGCTATTGTAGCACGTCTAGGTGCATACAGGAGATTAGTGTGGTGTCATGAAAAGGTTCTGTGAGGTGAATAGAACAGAATATCCTCAGAATAGAATATCCTTTATTAGTCCTACAAGGGGAAATTTGCAATAACATGCTGAGTCACCTTGGTTATAGTCAGACGTATTTTTTTGTCTTATGGATGTGATTACGCACCGTGCACATGCAATGAATGACGCCCTAAACATGTTGCACATTATTTTAACAATGTAAAATGAAATATAAAAAGGTTAAAATGGGTAGACGTTACACATGAAATGTGCCTGAAGTAGCATGCTATTTATATAAGATGCCATGATGACTCATTAAGCAGGTTTAATCATTGCCATTTTACTAAATGTAATCTCTTCGTTAGACATTTTGTTGTTTAATCGGAATGGTTTCAGTAAATGCACCTCCAACGCTCACTAAATAACATTCTCGATATTTGTTTTAACCCTCATGTCGTCCTGCGGGTCAAAATTGACCCGTTTTAAAGTTTGAAAATGTGGAGGAAAAAAAAAATTCACAATGAAACTTCTGATGTCCACATTTTCAACATTTTTGGGAAATCTTTGAACATTTTTTGGTGGGAAAAAAAAAAGAATCCAGCGAATTTTGCTGGATTTTGGTTGATTTTTATGTGAATGTTCTAAAGAGAATATTCGAAGTTTTACTGATATATATGGAATCACTTTAGATATATTTAGGTATTTTTGGAAGAGTTTTACTAATTTTTTGAAAATATTTGCAAGATTTTTCTTGCCAAATTTGGGGATTTGTTTAAAATAAAACTTTTAAGGGAAACTTTTAAGGAATTATTGGAATTTTCTTCCTAAAGGTTTTTCAAATTTTTGGAAATTTGAAGAATTTTTTGGCTGAATTTTTGGATTTTTTTCAGACAAAGAAACAATATTTTTTGGTGCTTGTAAATGAGGACAACAGGAGGGTTAACCTGTGGGAGGAAAAATACAAATCCATAAACAAAAGTGCAGTTTTACAGGTGGACAAAAAGGCCAAACTATTTCTTTTCTGAATGAGGAAAATGTCACAACAAAACTCCAGAAAGTCCTTGACTAAGCTAAGATGCTAAGCTAAGCTAACAACTTGCTATCTCTTTGTTAAATATCATATTCAGCATATAAACACAAAAAAAGGTGCTACTTTGGCGACAATACAAATACAAATATTTTAGAGAGTGTTTGATTACTTATTTAATCATCATTTATTTGCCTACAAATACATATTTCTTTAGCCTTGTACACAATGCAGACATGTCAACCCCTTTGGAAGTTGATCTGATTCACCCAGTGGGAAAATTTGTAGGGTGTAGGAATGGCAACAAAATGTATTAAGTGAAATATGAACATTTAACAAGAAAAAGCAAAAAAAACCAAACAAACAAAAAAACACTAGCAAAGCAAAAAAAATCTGAGACATCCAGGTTGCAGCATTCAATGCATATGAGGCAAAGCAACATTTTAAAGTGCAGGACAGGAATATACATCTGAGAGAGAATTAACCACAGATGATGTTTCCAATGCTCCTACAAATGTGATAACCACCTGACGGAATCTTTACAAGATATGTGTGTATTTTTTCAGCATCTGTATGATTTCATGTAAGCAATATGTCCTTAAGACACTCAAAATGAATGAAAATCTGTGTAATTTACAATCAGTCAGTATAAGCTGACATGTGTGATACTGTAATTTTGAACATAATCAGAAGTGTCTTGTCTGATTGTAGGGTTGCAGTTTTTACTATATGTTCTTGTGGTTTGGTGTATGAAGGAAAATTCTTTCGATTTCCACACAATGACAATGACGGAAAAGTTTCTGCAGTACTCATATTCTCCATGAAGTGTTTCCCTGAATGTGCCAGCTGATTGAGTTATATTATTTTCTTTGTCTGGTTTTAGTGTCTACAGGATGTACTGGTCAATAACTCTGCTTCTCGGGGAAAAGAACACAAAGGCTAATGTGGTTTACACGCTCAGGTAATGCAGGATTTGAAACCTTGTCAGTCAGTAATCATCATAAAGATGTCCTTGGTGAAACTCCTGTCACACACATATTGTCTCATTTCTCTCGAAGCACATGTGTGTTATTTTAAATTGAGTCTGTCCCCTTTCTTGTTGCCTGGAATATTTTGTATCAAGCCCCTAAATTGGATTTCGAAGACAGCTGATCTGACAAAGTCTTCAGGCAGATCAGATGAAAGACCAGTAAAGAATGGGGAGACAGACAGTGTGAACCCACAAACCAGACAGAAAAGGTAGACAGGTAGACAGACTGGGAGAGGATAACAGAAGCTCAGACCAAACAATCAGATATCTATCACATCCGTGCATTGTCCTGCTTTACTGGACCGATATATACACTTATACATCTGGACATTTCACCCAAAGATCAGCATTCAAGTATATCTGCTACACATATATCTTCTCTTTAATGTAAAAATCAGGGGAAAGTGCCGTGATTACAATCATACTACTATTGTCTGTAATAAACAAGGGAGCTTGTGCTTCTTCGAAGGAGGGATTCAAGTGCTTGTTCACTTAAAAGTGAAAAGAATCCCTGAATAACTAATTAAAAAGCATCTGAATGCCAGTGTAAGACCTTGGTTTATACTTTTGTGGATTTGATTAGTGGTGATTTGTCTATTCGCTGACAGACGCTTGATGTTGGCGAGATAAGGGGAAAAAAGCCAAAGCTTTTGGCTGGGAAGCCCTATTATTCATGGGCAGCAGTTGAGTGTGTATTTCCATTAGATGTGTGAAGGCCTCTAAGGTCTAAGAATGCACTTTAATAGATACCTGTCAAATGTAATTAACTATGTTTTTCCTATATCATACGCTTTCCCATCGCCTCCAGCCAGAGACTCCACAGTGTGTTTGTGTGTGTGTGTGTGTGTGTGTGTGTGTGTGTGTGTGTGTGTGTGTGTGTGTGTGTGTGTGTGTGTGTGTGTGTACGTGTACGCATCCATGTGTGTGTCTGTGTGTGAGAGAGACAAGAGTCTGTCTCAGCGCCTTTTGCCACCCAGCGATTGGAGACAGTTTTAATTGCAGCATGACAACCACAAGAAAGGACCAGAAGCCCCATAAAAGCCAAAGCAAGCTGGCAGCCGTCCCACAGTAGAAAGCTAGCCATGGCATAATTACAGGTAAAAAGACCTCTAGCACTGTAGCTCAGCACCGTGTTTATTTGACACCAATCATGCAACTATGCAGGTATCCCAACAATAACGCGCTCTGTCCCGACAGGACCGAGGTGTCTCCGTGAGGTGGGGGGAAGAAAGAACTTGGACATCACCGGCAATCAAGGAATGTCTGGTGGCTTTGGAGGCTGAACCAGAACATGAAAGAGAGCGCAGGAGTCCTTGATTTTTTAAAGAGCTCGGATGAATTCACCGGCACAAGTGACATTGTTCTGAGTCGGAGAGGAGCCTCGCGTGGCATCAATAATTCACCGTACAAGACTCACTTCTGCCTCCAGTGAGCAGTAAATGTTCTCATGTCCAGGGGTGTAACCGGCCGCATTAAAGACGCATTAGCAAAGTCAGTGACACCTCCTGCTGAAACAAGAATTTTGACACTTTTTTGCACCTGTAGTCGTACATTATTTGGTTTTGTACAAGCAGAACTGTCTCTAAAAATGACAAAGACACCAGAAAAAGGTGTCCTCCTTACACCTGATAAGACTTTAACCCTTGTGGGTCAAAATTGACTCGTTTTAAAATTTGAAAATATGGGGAAAAAAAATAATATTTTCACAATGAAATTTCTGATGTCCACATTTTCAACATTTTGGGGAAATCTCTGAACATTTTTTGGTGGGAAAAAAGAAATGTTAAAAATGTTTCTTGAGAACATTGGTTCATTGATTTTTTGTGAATGTTCTTAAAGAAAATATTAGAAGTTTTACTGATATATATGTAATCACTTTAGATATTTTTAGGATTTTTTTGGAATATTTTTACTCATTTTTTGGAAATATTTACAAGAATTTTCTTGCCAAATTTGGGAGATTTTTTTTTAAAAAATAAAACTTTTAATGGAAACTTTTAATGAATTATTGGAATTTTCTTCCTGAAGGTTTTGCAGATTTTCAGAAAGTTGGGGAATTTTTTTTGCTGAATTTTTAGATATTTTTTCAGACAAGGAAACTATATTTTTTGGTGCCTGTAAATGAAGACAACGGGAGGGTTAACTATGCTCCCATCACTCAAATCCAACTTCTTGTCTCAATTTTTAGCAATCACATCGGTATTCATTCCAGTACACTTGCAGCATAAATCAGGAACGCTTTAGAGACAGCATTGGTCTCTGTTTGGAAACCCAGACCCCGGCACATAAATCTCACCTCTGTAAGTACTTAACGAGAGCACAATGTGTGTTTTATGTGTTCTTTATGAGTGTGGAAAGGCCACATCTTGAATGACACTCACTGCCGGAGCCATTGAGAGGAAAAGAAATGCAAAAAAAAAAAAAAAGTATTTTACAGGCTCATTTTGTATAGCATATGTTGACTTTCCTCTTAGAATGAGTTTGTGTAAAAATACAAGGCGACATGTTTCCTCCCCCGACTGCTGCTGCTGCTGCTGCTCACCTCTTTGTGTGGAGTTGTTCAATCACCGGCTCACTTATTTACTTGTATCCTGGTTGTGGTGATTTACTAGTTTGGTAATTGGCTGCTAAAGTGGTGAACCGGGGCTCCAGTGAAGGACAGTGTTCATCATGGTATTGACTTTCTGACAAGGGTGCCGCAGACTCTTTCGTCACCAAGGCCAGGACGCTCAAAGAGCCGCCAAAGGGAGGTCACGAGCTCAAGTTCAATCAGACTTTTTAACATTTTCACAGTTTGGATTTTGTTTAAGATAAAAGCCGAACAGAAACCAATGTCACGAGAGGCAGCAAGAAAAGAATGAAAACTACACCTGGGGATTTGGCTGATGACGTCAAGCAAAATCAGCACCAAAACACAAAATATACAAAGACAGTTTAAGGGAATAGTTGAACATTTTGGGAATTTTACTGATTGCCTTCAGTGGTACCTCATCTATCTCTCAGCAAGAAAGCAAATAAGACTATTTCCCAAAATGTCAAATGTGCACAATCAGCGGTTGAGGCTGCATAAAGATAATTTTTTTTTATACAAATGTAACTGTTAGGACAGTGTTGGTTGGCTAATTTTGGATATTACACCAACTCTGTCGGCCATATTTTCAGAAAAGTCAACACACTGCTTTTGTGCTGAGATATTTTGAATTTCCGGTAGTGGAAAGTAATCAAGTGCAATTAGTAGTGTTGAGGTATTTGTATAGTAGTTAAGTTTTTTTGTACTTCCAATACACTTAATTTCAGTGGGAAATATTGTAATTCCTGCTCCATTACATTAATTTGACAGCTTATGAATATATTTTACATATTGTACCAAAAGAAGCATTTAGTTAAATAATTTTGGCTCCTTACGAAAAGCAATGTGTAGTTGGGGTCACGTTTCAGATATGTATGAGTTGCTAGCAGCTCTACGAAACAGTAATTTCTCACTTTAAATCTCTTATTTATTTACTTATTTATTCATTTGATAGGGACAGTGCACATTAATGAACGTCTATTTAGACAGCAATAGACATAAATATGCTAGATTATAGCAACAATGCTAATTTACATCCACATTCCCGGGGCAAGTAAAAAAAAAAAAAAACATCACAGTGAAACTCAGGACAATACGTCACAATAAAAGCACATTACAGAAAATACACAGAGAAGTTAAAGGTCAGTGGTCACATGGTTTTATTTCAACCAATACTTCCAATTATCCAACATCTCAACAAAAAACAAAGAGTAGAGAATAAGTCCAACACGGAACACAATGATGTGTATCAGAACTTCAGATTTATCTTCTGTCCCTTCATATAAAACTGGATATCAAGTAGTTCAAACCTGCAGCGTCTTCAGCTGTAACATGCTGCTGATGCTTCTCTATTAATACACTAATGACAGCACATATGATATGTCAGTCAGGGGGACCCAACCAGGACTTTTAGTTTAATACTTTAACTATACTTTGCTGGATATTTAGTTACTTTTATCTAAGTATGATTTTTCATACAGGAGCATTTTACATTGCTGTATTGGAACTTTTACATAAGCAAACGATTCTTCTACCGCTAGCTATGAAAGCACATGTACATTGGGTACAGTAGCTCAGGAAAATCAATGATTTGGGTAGCAATTTTGACAAACACACTGTAAGCAATCATAAAAATGTTCAACAACTCATTCAGATTCCACCGTGGAATATTTTTAAAGCCACCTCTGACTATAAGAACATGATTTTATATATAAATTCTGATCTGTGCTCCCAGGGGACTGTTGCCTTTTACAAACGTGGCGTCCATGTGGCCTCTGTCTATACCTTTCATAAAGATGTATTTGATCTCCTGCCAAATTTAATCGATAAAGATGTAGTTTTGCAACCGGCCCTACTATGGATTAGTAGATTGATTTGATGCTGCATAGATTGTCAGAAAGCTATGCAGCAGCTTTATATGTGACTGCAGGAGCTGTTAGTGTCACATTTAAATGCACTGGATACCTTTAGATTCATTTATCAGCATAGAGGGTATTTCAATAGGTGCATATACATCAGTTCCCCTGTTCACTTTACTTATTTTGAGTAATTATTTCAATGCAATCTTCTAAGTTTTGAAATGTAAAGTTAGCTGAGTTAACTAAACAAGATATAGACTTGCTTTCTTTTTACATTTTCTCAATTGAACAAGTTAGTTTTGTAGTTGACGTGAAGATGCTGTGAAGTCTGAAACCATTTTCTGCCTGAAACAACATGTCAAGCTGATTCCAGTTACTTTGTTTTAAAATAGGGCCTGTATTCATTACTAAGCTTCCTTGTGGTTAGCATTGTTTTCATTATTCCATAAAGAAACAACAATGATTTAACACATCTTAAATGACACACAGCAAGTTTTTCTTATGAATTTGTTCTTCAAGCTACAAAATAAGAGTCTCAGGAGAGTTTTAACCAGACAATGCAATGTGGGAAGTCTAGTTTTGTTTCTTTAAAAACCTGATTTGATGAGTTCATTAAACTCTCAGCTGTATGTTAAATGAACACATTAAATTCAAATTATCTGAAAACAGACAACTAATGTTTACAAGTTCTAAAGCTAGATATTTTAGCTTGAATTAATGGTTCCTCTGTATTTGCATTAACAAGAAAAAAATTTGTTAATTCCGCTAAATTCCAGTTAGGTGTTTAGCTTTGCCAGTATGTAATGTCAGTACAGGTGTAGAGGTTTTTCCAGGTTAAAACAACCTAAAGCTGAGTTTGGAGGAGAAAGTGGAGCAGTTTTGGTGCCTAAAGCGAGTAAAATGAGACTGAAAACACACAATCTAAAGAAATTACGCGAAAAACATAATGGTTTGATCCAAATTTCAGTTTCCTGGGTGAAACTAGTGCAACTTAAGATCCACCAAACTCCTTATGAAGCTCCTTTAAAATCTACAATTATCAGTGCTGAATGTTCATGCAGGTTGGACTTCTCAAAGCGATTGCATTGATGGTATTTGACGCCTTTGGAATGAAAATTATGCAGCCTTTTACTGTGAGAAGCCACAAAGTAAGGCCTTCTTCAGATAAAAGAAACCTTTCTGCGTCTTACTTCTTCTCTTAATTCTGCTGCATGTTAAAGTACATAATGTTTTGTCATTTACGTGTTAACCTCCTGCCACCACCTATAGCGGCACAGAAGTGGGTGTTTGACATACATAGAACAATATAATTACAGATAATGGTGAGGACACAGTGAGAACTACGTTGTTGTAATATGCAACTGTGTGCAGAAACTGTGTACAGTACATGCACATGTGCTCAGAGATACAAAACATGTGCTGCTAAGAGTTATTTAAATGCTCCTGCTTTGCTGGTATTACAAGATATCCAACCATGCATCTCTCCCTCTAGTTTTCAGCACACACACACACACACACACACACACACACACACACACACACACACACACACACACACTTTCTCTCTCTCTCAAGACTATAAATTTGCATATCTAGAAAGTATTTCCTGGTAAGTAGAGCAATGGCAGCTCTCAGGAGAGACACAGACACAGATAGAAATTTGTATTAAAAAGAAGAAACATCTAAGCAAAAAAAAGAACAAAACCACGGTACACCATTACTTTAATGATCCATCATGTTCAAAGGAAACTTATTCACAATCCTTGTGCAATAAACAAGGGAATGAGGCACTGGTGTAAAGTGCTTTTCATTTGGTCCTTGCATGCAGCAGATGTTTGCTCTTTTTCCCTTTGTGTCGTTTTTCATCACATTTTCTCCAGCAGGTCATAAAGCCGCTGATGTAAAGTATCACAGTACACAACAATGACCGAAGGGTCCGATTCCCCCGGTGTCTGCTCCACTGCAGGCATGTGGGTGTCATTTCTCTTGTTCCCACACAAGGTTCAGGGGTTAAAGGTTACGAGTCCCAGGAGGTGTCGCCCTCATTACCCCCGAGTGCATCAACCCGAGCCAGAGGGCTTCTCAGTATTTACGTAACCTGTGACCTCTTGCTACCGGAGAAGCTCCCTCTTTCTGTCATTCAAGCCACTCACTCTCCCTTCTTCTGTGGGTTTTCAGGGTCCAAGTTCACTGTCAGAGCAGCCCAGACATGTTGAGGCTATCCAGTCCTCCAAACACTCCCAGAGCTTAGAACCTGAAGACAATTTGTTCCCTGGAATGAATGAGTCAAGTAAAGAAAAGTTCATGAAAAAGGAGAAAAATAGCAGCAATGTTAAACTTTGAAATGTTTTTAGTGATAGTAAAACAAAGAGGTGCATACAGCAGCTGTTCTAGATCTTTCAGTCAGATCACATGATCTTTATCCAACAGATAATATTGTCTCTATATATCTGTCCAGCAAATTTGACACAATCTTTTGAAATAAAAAGAAAATCCTAATTGGGCTTGTTTCGATCACCTGCATAAACCTGACTGCGTAGCGTTGTCAGAAGGTGGCAATAGAGGCTCCATGGCCATAATGAACAGATTAAAAGAAGCTAGAAAACAAAACAAGGACTGCGGTCCAAGTTGCACACTTTTTCCTTATAATTTAAGTACATACTACAAAGTTTGTACTGTTTCACGCCGTATGCATACAAGTAAGACGTACTATTTTGTCATAATAATGCACATTAAACTTTAACCATCACTACCTGTTGTGCAAAATGAGCTTTCATCTGTGTGTGCACTTAGCGAGTGAAGCTTGTTACTCGTGAAGGACACAGAGGACTGAAATGGCCAGAAAAGCATGCTGGCTTGCAGACTGTAAAATCCGACCAGATATAGTAGCATTTTTTGACACACTTTGCATGACATACTACATATGGGACATACAAATGTTTTTCTGACATAAAACAGAATAGTAGTATGGATATAAGAACTCAGGGTTTTTGGGCAACAACTAAAGAAACCTTGAAGAACAAGAAGTAGAAACAACAAAACTTTGGCCATCCACCAGAGAAAGATGGAAAGAAGTGTTCAAAAATAGTTTCCAATCAGAAAAATTGTAATTATTCTAAAATGTCCTGTTTCATGATGTCTGGAGACGAACACTGTGGAAGAAGCAGCTGATCAGTGACACAAGTTAAATGTTTGCTTTGTCTTTTCTTATTGGAAAATGGTACTTCTATCTCACTATAAAAGGCACTAACTCAAATTCGAAAAAGTCAAAAACTACCTCAAGATGTTTTTTGTCAAGTTATTTTTTTCGGATTTCCACCGGATTTAACTTTGTCAAATGCAACACTTCAAAATGTGCAAACACGGATAGTATCTTTCTCTTTATGAGCACTTGAGGAGCTTCTTGGGGAGATTCAAATCTCCTTCTTTTTTTAAAATCTTACATTTATTGATTCTATTTCTTTCTATTGTGCAGGAAGACAGGAAGATGTGTGTTTGAGGTGTAGTCTTGCTCTTTTTCTTCATTAAAAGCTGAGGTTCAAATCTCTTCCTTTTTGAACTCATGCATTTATTGACTATTTCTTTCTTAGCAACTGTATCCAAGGTGGACGGTCCACACTTACATTGAACCAGAGCTGCAAAGCACTTTACAACATGTTTCTCATTCAGCCATTCACTCTCACACACCAGCTGCCATGGAACGTGCTCGCCTGCCATCAGGAGCAATTTGGGGTTCAGTGTTTTGCCCAAGGACACTTTGGCACATGGAGGGGCCGGAGATCTAACTATCAACCTTGTGATTAGTGGATAACCCGTTTTACCACATGATTCATCGCCACCAAGGTCAAGAACGGAGCTCAAAACTTAACTTTTTAATAAAAACGCTCAGAAAGAACAGGAAGTTGGGTCATGAGCTCCAGAACAAACATGGACTTTGTGCTGATTTTGTTTTAAATCGATATGTCAAATGTGGAAGCCGTTCTGCTTGAGCTTACCTATATATCTCTATATCCCAGTAAACACTCCTCAGGTGACACCAGTGACACCATGCATACAGGAGCGGCCAAGCTGGATTTGCTCGGACTGATATGCGGAACAGAGAATCCCAGTCCAGGATCCTTCCATTGCTCCCCACGCCTCTTTCTGTTTAACGCCTGATTGTTTAAGTGATAAGTGACTGTGATGGATGAGCTGAGCTTTGTGTAATTATTGTCCTGGTTATCATTGTCACTGCTGATAGCATACATCATGGTGTCCCAGCCCATTTTGCATGTGATAAATAACCATAGCCAGAAAGAAAAAAAAAACATTGAAATCATTTAGACCCCTGGAATGTAAACACGTGAACAGGCTAATAGAGGGTCCTGGTAGGCAGGAGAGCGGCGCTGATGGTGTGAAATCAGTGCTATTGCGAGATGTTGGCTTGATTGCAGTGTTCTTTTCTGTGTATCTGCTGTAACTAGTGCCAAATTATCAACGCAACACACTACACAACCACTCATTCTGTTTCCTCAGAGGCCCCGGCATACTTGGCCATTTCCTCACTCGCTGCATGTCCTAGCTTATCCAAACAAAGCTTCTTTTAAAGAAGAGTTATTCAATCATTTTATATACTTTGTCAGCAGTGATTAACTGATCCAAAAGCTCTATCACGCATCTATGATACTTGACGGGCCTTAGGTGATGTAATCTCTGAGGATGATTTATGGATTATGGCAATTAGTGCTCAAATAAAGGCTATTATTAGAGCTGATTTCCTTTTACAGATGACTGTCTGTATTGCAATGTCATCTCAAGGAAGATTCACTCGCTACCTGTGTGAACATAACGTCTAATGCAAAGATAAGGAATGACTTGAGGAAGTCGGTATTTAATCTACAGGCTATCCAGACGCTGTGGCACATCAGCGTGTTGAGATATCATCTGTCCTTTCATGCATTTGCATGCATAAAGCAGTATTTATGATATAACAACGGAGGTTTCTGCTTTTTTTTCTCCTGATCCATCACGATACAATGAGCCTTGAACTCGTCTACTTCTTTTTCCCTTTTATTTGCAGGGCTGCCGCCGCCTTTGTCTCATTCTCTCTCTCGGACTGAAGCGAGCACGAACTCTGACCTCCAGCTCTGTGGCTGACTGAGCATTATGAGATGCTAATTGGTCATGTAACACTATATCAACTGTGATATACTGCCATGTAAAATGTGGAAAAACACACTGTGGACTAATTAGCGTTGCCAATTCGTACTCTGGTGAGTTCACCTCTCATCTGGAAGGTCATTTCTTTTTAAGCAATCCACCAAACCATCTTTTCACACTCGCTGCGTTTTCAGAGTTACCTGGTCGCATCTGAGGTGTGATACTCCAAAGATTAGATGTAAAAGTTATGCAGTAGCCTCATACATTATACATATGCATTACTTCTCACTAGTAGCACTTATTTGTATTCCAATATAGTGCATAATTACTGCATTGTATGAGTAAATCTTAAATGAAAGTTAACCTCTTAACACTTGCTGTCCCAAATGCAAACCAAGTGAACATTCTGTCATTTTATTTTGAGTTCTAGTGGATCATTTGCAAAGTTTGAAAGCACAAATTCTCATGGTTCCGACAGTATATAGCATTTTAAGATACATCCCATGGCAACTGCAATGGCTCCATATTTAACCTTTGTGTCATCCGGCGGGTCAGAATTGACCCGTTTTAAAATTTGAAAATGTGGAAAAAAATATATATATTCAAAGTGAAAGTTCTGATGTCCACATTTTCAACATTTTTGGGAAATTTTTGAACATTTTTTGGTGGAAAAAAAGAAATGTTAAAAATGTTTCTTTAAGAACAGTCACAAAAAAATCAAACAAAATCCAGCGAATTTCACTGGAGTTTGGTTGATTTGAACATTTTTGTCAATGTTCTTAAAGAAAATATTAGAAATTTTACTGATATATATGTAATCGCTGTAGATATTTTTAGTTTTTTTTTTTTTTTTAAAGATTTTTACTCATTTTTGGAAAATATTAACAAGAATATTCTTGCCAAATTTTGGGGATTTTTTTAAAATAAAACTTTTAAGGGAAACTTTTAAGGAATTATTGGAATTTTCAGAAATTTGGGGAATTTTTTTGCTGATTTTTTGGATTTTTTTCAGACAAGTGAACAATAGTTTTTAGTGCCTGTAAATGAAGACAACAGGAGGGTTAACATAGTAAAACCCCAATTTACCAAGATTTATGTCATCTTTAGAGGCACATAACTGTTGAATAATTATATGTTGCACATTATTTCTACTGTAGGAAACAAAATACTTCCAAGCGTAGTGTGTCCTTGGTAAAAAGAAATGTTATATTAAGAGTTAAACTGCCCAAATACATGTATATGTGCGTGCAAAATTACATTATTATAAGACATCTCTCAGTTCACAAAGTGCAACAACGCAAGTTTAAGGTAAATTTAAGTTACTAATTTTGCAGTTTCTCCTTAAATGAAACACTTTATTTTTGTATTCTAGTGTTCTATTTTTAGATTGTGTAGCAAACACTATATTGTAATGCACCTACAGCAAAAGAGCAGCAAGCATCAGTCATCTCATCGCTTTAATTCCACATCTGTGCAGCTGATGAAGGAATCCGTCCTCCTCCTCGCCATTTTGAAATGTCATCCGATCCCATCAATTACAATCTGCTCTACAAGAAAAGTCTTCCTCACACCTTAATGGATGTTTTTAGGAGCTTAGAGGTTTGACAATCATTTAAAAGGTTAAAAGATCAGAGAAAAGTCACCAGGGGTCACATAAGAGAATAAAGAAATTGCATTAAAACACCTGTAAAGGGCTTTTTGCTTGTTTGTGTAGTGATGTAGCGCAATTAAGTGCAATATAGAACCATTCTGTGAGCGTTAGCAACACTCTACTCTTTACTGATTAAAAACCCATTATTGGGTGGATTGTAACTGTGTTTTTGAAAACTGTGTATGTCCAAAATGTCAACTTTGTTTTTACATGGTTGTCTTTGAACAGTGAGAAAATGTTATAGTGTCATACTTAACCAGGATCCTTGTAATTAACAGCACATCTTTAACATATGAGACTGTTACTTTAAAATGCATGCAGTAAATAATCTAATTGGGATGTTAATCCTGTGTTGTTACACTTTTTCCTGCCAGCATGTCAGCTTAAAACCACAAAATTTACCTTCCTAACATGCAAAGATAAACACGTGTAGTTAAACTGAGGATATTTGGTGAGACTCTTTTCAGAGCTGGAGGTGTAACTCTTTGTAAGCTGATACAGCGGCTCGGTTTGTGAGAACGCATCCTTCTTTTCTTAAGAATTGATATGAAGTTCAGGTTTCTGTGAAGGAATCACTGATTTTTGTTCCCCTTGTGCAGAACAGACAAGAAGTCAATTCCAGGCCCCCGAAGGCAGAGCAATCAACATCGGTCTGTGGAAGCTGAACTGTCAGATGGGTCAGACAGGTCAGGGAGCAGCCAGAGTTCACCGCTGGCTGCCTGAAGCTTCTTCTCTGGCAACAATAGGTCAAAGAATCCCAATTTAATTTGCCAGCCTCGTCCAAAAAAAAAAAAATTCAAAACCGGTTATTTGGATGATCGAGAAATCAAACATTTTGTGGACAAGCTTGGGATTATTTTGAGCGAAAATCAGGCGGCACGCGGCACAATGGATGACCTGAAATGACAGCAGCTCAGATACCTGAGCCATTAAGTACCCCATAAAGCACCTTCACACCTCTTCTTCTTCTTCTTCTTCTTCCTCTCTCTTTTTCTCTGTCTCACTTTCTACCCCCCCTTCCTCCTCCATCTGTCTCCTTCCAACTCTCTCACTCTCCCCCCTTCATTCTTTCTTCATAGACAGATGATACGCTGTCCTCCTTCCAACACCCTCGCAGTAGCATATTTCTCTCCCTGGAGCGAGTAACTCTGTCCCCTGTCTGTGTCCACACTCCTGCCCCCCAAACAACACATCCCAGGACAAGCATGGCCTGCAGCTTCGATGGCCCTCCGTGGAACAAAAACGCATGCTGCCTCTCAAAAGCCTCCTTTATCCGGGACGAACAAAAAGAAGGCTTCACCTCCGCACTGTTCCCACCATTAGGCCCTGGCCTGGGCCCTTTTTTTTTGCTACCTCGTCCCCTCCTCTCTCCCTCCTGCTTGCACTGCCAGTGGGTCCTTTCAGCGTGGGGTGGTGGGGGGTATGAGGTACGCCCTTTATGTTCACATGTGTCCATGCTGGTTTACTCTGTCAGACTTGCCCTCTCTCACAATAGACATGCAAAGAGATTGTCCGGCCGCTTTTGACGCAGACACCCCCATTGAGATGTGAAAAGGCATGGGTGGAAAAACACACCTGCATCTTTAATGTGTGTGGGTTCTTGCTAGAAAGGGTACGTCAGTCCTGGGTGACTTATTAAATTCGGAATTAAACTTAACATCTAATGAATTTGGATTAAACTGGTCGACCGAACTGAGCTTGACCAAGCAGGCAGGTTGGTTAGATATGTGAAAAAAAAACAACATTTTTCCCCCCCTACTCCCTGCATGTCATAATATTTTGATATCACGAGCAAATTATATGTTCTCTTGTTCAACATATGGGAGCACCACTCAATCAACGAGATCTAACGACGCGGTGGCAAATTTGCATTGCGTGAATACAAAGTGGGTCATTTGGAAAGCGTTATTGGCATGTAGACCCTGTCATAAAACCAAATGCATTTACATATTCAGTAAATGCCCCTGTTCAATGTAATGTTCACCCTTACATTCATTCCTGCTTTCGAAAAAAAAAAAAAGCGAGATGCCCGGGCCATTTGACTCTCTGACTAGGTCCATGAAGAAATCATTATCCCCATGACCTGAAGCTATTAATTCTATCTCTCACTCCTCCCTCTGTCTCTCATTTCTCTCATTCTCTAGACAAATTCATTTACATGAAAGACCACTCACAGTGGCACGGGCCTGCAGGTAAATGACAACCTCACCAATGATTTCAGGCAATATTACTATTTCTCAGCTGCACATGCGGTCCATGGTAAGTGTATCATTAATAAATCTGCCCCTTTCCCATGACTGAAGGGATCAACATGTTTTAATTATCCTGCCGTGATTTGAACTCGATCAGCGTAGCGTTCAGTTACACAAACATTCCACCAGCGAGCGAGATAAACACTGCCTGCGCACTCTGCATACAGAAAAGCGATGCAGGGACAAGGTAAGACACGGTCAGAGTCTCCGCTTTTTATTTCTGTTTGTCTTTCTGTCTGTGGTGGTAGTACAGCTGTACAGTTTGTTCAGCGCAGCAGAGGCAGACGGTGAGTCCTGACATGTCTGGACGTGGCTGTGTCTGATCGGCCACAGTTATGCAGACATAAAAAAAGAGGCGCAGAGTAATCCAGAAATCTTAAGGTAGTTTAGATATTTAAATCAAGCGAAAATACTGTTTGGTTTTGCTTAATTAGGTGTTGCTTCCCACCTAGGAGTCCCTAATTATACTTAAACACCTATAAATACACATAAATGTGCTGCTCATGTCCACTATGAGGTACATGGGGGGGTCATAAATTCTAGAACATTTGCAGTTGCACTCAAAATTAAGCAGTTTTCTTCGTTTTGTTTTTCTCCAGGTATTAAAACTGTCTTCATTTGCACCTTCATGTGTAGTTGAAAGTCAGAGAGCAACAAAAATACTTGGACTGAGACCTCCGCATTTCACAGAAACAGGCTCAGGCAGTAAGTCAGTCAACCTGCGACCGCATGTGTGTGTTTTCCCATCTCCTCATCAAGTAATACTGCAGCGTCTTTTTTTTTTTTGTGCTGCTTCTTTGGTGTCTGAGTAAGTTCCGTGGGGCAATGGGCAGCTTTATGTAGTTCACACAAACACACCACACACACACACACACACACATACATAAGCAGACATGTACACACACCCACATGCGCACACTTACACCAGAAACACACTCACGCAAGAAGGAACCTGTTATCAAAAGCTCGTCCCGCTGGCTGGCTGCCAAAAGAAACGTGCTGAGGCGAACACTAATCCACTTTAAATTACAACAGCACTGAAAGCCTGTGACCACAGCCAAATATTGATACGGGGTCATTAGTCAATTATGGCGGGGGGACTCTTGCTGAGTGATCAGAGGGGAGTAAACCGGGGCAGAGGTGGCCGAGCAGCAGGCGTCAGGAGTGGAGGTGGTCACTTTAGGGGGGGATTATGGTATTAGCAGGGTGAAACTGCAAAGTTTAGTTGTAATACAAACTAATCATGTGACCACAATCTCCTGCTTTTTCCCTCATTTACGTTCTCTTCCTTAAAATCCACACACCTTCCCTCTCTCTGTAACTGTGTGTGAATGAGAGATTTGAATTTCCAATCCATGTGCCTGCTCAACCCAAAAAGCATCACCACCCCCCCTAGTGGCACATCAGGTTTTTAGTCTTTTCCTTCCTCTGCTGCCTCCAAAAATGTATTACAACTCATTAAAATAAAATATATCTAAGAAAATGAAATTGTCCTCGTCTTCGGCACATTTCTTCTCTAATTATATCCAATTATAATAATGCATTATTGAATTTTGTGTGATTGGAACATTTTTTTTTCGTGTTTCATCCTCACCTGGTCTATATTTGTTAAATTGACACTCGTTTTTCCTCTTCAATTGTAATTAGTATAAAGATGGATAGAAAATCTAAAGGAATCTAATCATTCAATTAGAAGCCGTAGTGTTTGGGGCTAAGTGAAACTACATCAATGCCCTGACATAGATGATACCATTAATTTCCTCTGGGTTAGTAATTTGATAAGGCATCAAATTGGAGAGATTGCATTGCAAAGGGCATCATCACAGCCAAGCCAATTTAGACACAGCGAGGGGCAAATGCTGCCGCTACAAGATTAAAGAACGAATGATAAAAAGATGAGTTCCTTTAAAAAATGTCCTCGCTGAAATCGACTCATTGCGTTTCGGTTTGAAATGTCTACCTGTGTTTGTAAAGCGAGCAGAGGACGTGAAAGTTTGCATCATTCGTCTTCGACAGACGCTGTAGCATCAAGAGCTTTTATTGTCCCAATACCTTTTCTTTCACTCCACATAAACAATGAAACGTCTGCATCTCTCAATGGCACTAATAAGGAAAAGAAAAAGAAAAAAAAAAGCCCAGTAACAGACCACCAGTAAAGTAGAGACCACCTATAAATGCTTTCCATCGGTGGGTTCACAGAAGCACTTCAGCTGTAATACTTTAATTGCTCAGGGACTCAAAGTCTAATAAGGTTTCTAAATCGAGCTGCTTTATTTGTTTTCCTTTGACTAGCGGCTAGAGCAAAAATGTAGCCACTCTAATTGCAGTGCCGTCATTAAGAGCTGTGGGTATTAAAAGTTTCTTCCTCCAAAAACGAGCATGTTGCAGTGTTGTTGTTGTGTGCGTTTTTTTTTTTCTTTTCAGAACTGAATTATGGGACCTTTTCCATCAAGGCCAGGTTCATGCAGGAAGCAATTGAGTTTAATAGAAGATATAAAAAATATATATTCGTTTGCCTCCACGAATGTTGAATTACAGAAGAATGGAGTTCATTTACTGTATTTTTACTAGTTGTGTGTGATGCTGTTTCGTGACAGTTATCTATGAAACCAGGCTCAACACTGCACTGGATGACAAAAGAGGCAGAATTCATTTTATTTGTTGTTAACTGGCTAATTTTTCAGCAGTAAAATTTCCACACCTTGAAAACAAGAGGCCATTCTTAAAAACTAGAGAAACTGGCTTCTTTTGCCAACACGATGTGGTGCTGTTAGTGGTGCAAAAACTAGCTGCATGCATTTGTGCAACCCCCAGCCCCAGCCCCAGCCCCAGCCCCGCCCCACGCAAATCTCTGGCTACACATCTGTAAAGATATGTTTTCTCAGACCTGTGCTTTTTATTCACATTTTTAATCAAACTTGTCTCCTTCCTCTTTGTGCTGCTTTACTTTTAATTGAGTTTTTTATTACAGTAATTATCAAGTGAGAAGGAAACGAAGTATCTGTCAGCTCGACGTGTCACAGGTACACTCTCACGTTGACATGGGAAACGGGTGGAGGTGGGTGGGGGTGGGGGGGTCTCGAACATCCCCCCACGACGAGGAACACAATGGCAATCACAACTCAATTAACACTTTCTATATATACAATTGTGCGCGTTCACAAACACACACGGAAATAAAAAAAAAAAAACAAAGCAGGGAAAGGAGCGAAACGGCTGCTTTCTGAGCCTTTTTCTATTGATCCTGTGACTTTGACAGCTACACCTGTTGTAGGACCTGTGAAATTAGACAGGAAGAACAATGCTCTTAAGACTTGAGTTGGTTGATGCCAATTAGTTAACTGTTTTGTCATTCCTTTTTTAGTTCTGTACTGAAGTTTCAGTGGAGAAAAAGGGCCAAAAGTTTGATTCAAGAGGCGGATTTAATGCTTGAAAATTCAAACTAATGACTAAAACGTGCCAAATTCAGTGATTTGCATTGAATGTATGTATGTATGTAAAACCCCATATCAGCGCTGTTGAAACCAGTTTTTCACGCTTGATGCATGCATTTTCTGCATTACCGTACATGTATAACCTTGTATGAATCTGCTCTGTCTGGCTGCTATTTCATTTCTAAATTTCCGAGTCACACTTGGCCAGCCTTCTTTTATGCTACACCTGATCTGCTTTTTACTGAGGCCAGTCGGAGAAAATCCACCTGAAGTTATTTCTAATACTTTGTCCTTCCACTCCCCATGTGCCTTTCTTCTTTTTCTTCCCCCCGCCTCTCTCTTTTTTGTTGCATCTGTTCCCTCTCCCTCCCTCGTTTCTTTCTGTCTAAACTTGCTTTCCTTGATGAGTCCTAGCAGGGAATCACAGGCTCGGAAAAAAGGTAGGGGCCTGACAGAGATTGATGTCTGAGCGCTCCCCCTGATTCGCTGATTAAACCCATCAATCAATATGCAGAGGAGGTGTCCAATGCAAATGGATCCAATCAGGCGGAACGGAGTGGTATTGTCTGTGCGTTGTGGCGAGTGGTAAAGTTAGAGGTGGAGGACGGGCACTTCAGCCCGCTTTGTCTCACTAGGACAGGGACTGAAAAAAAAAAAAAAAAACGGCCTCGGAAATAGGAGAGTTCTTTTTTCCAGACTTAACCCCGAGTGGAAGGAGAAACACACGAAACATGGCAGACGCTCATTCAAAAGCAATTACACCGTGAGGCTCGTGATCGCCGCCTCTCTCTCCTGTTCCTTGATATCACAAACACATGCCTCTCCTCTTGTGTAAACAGCAGAAAAAAATGGGCTCATCTGACTAGAGGTGCTAATTTCACATCAGCCACCCTCCTCCTCCTCCTCCTCCTCCCCAAACACACACTAACTCACAATCTGCCTCCAACACGAACAGGCGGGCATGCATAGATCATCAGGGCAGCAGTCTCCTTGCGCTGTCCCCATCCCCTCTCTCACACACACCATCATATTTTCCATGTTTCCATCTTCATCCAATCTTACAGTAATGGTACAGCAGGGACTGCTGCTGGATGTCCCCTCTGGGCCAGGCTGCTCCCTGAAGTATCTGCCCTGCTCTCACTTCAACCCTCATTTGAATACAAGTAGCATCCTTGGTCATTACAATGAGAGTGTGTGTCCTGCTCGCTTGTCATTGACACTGCTGTATGCGTGTGTGTGTGTGTGTGTGTGTGTGTGTGTGTGTGTGTGTGTGTGTGTGTGTGTGTGTGTGTGTGTGTGTGTGTGTGTGTGTGTGTGTGTGTGTGTGCAGTCTATATGGCTGTGAAAGTGCCACAGTCGGGATGGATACCACTGCACCCAGGGGTCACGTTGGCCTCTCAGCATGCGGTCGCTTCGACTTGTCGAGGGAAAAAAAAACACGGCGGCTGTCGCAATCACCCAAACCGGCTTTTATTTCTGTCCAGTTCAAGTTCATTATTCATGATTGTTCCATCAGTGTTCTATCTCTATCATTCGCCAGCCTCACCCTCCTCATTCAAAACCCCACAGAAAGCGAAGGCTGATCATTTGTTTCAGTAAATGACACAGATGCCTCTCACTCTGCTTATAGACTTATTCCTCCCCCTTTTTTCCCTTTTTTTTTAGGTAAAGGGTGGGGGTGAGGCGGTGGCGCATGTGAGGGAATGATACCATGACACGTTCTTCCCTCCCTCTTCCTCCTCCTTCATCTCCTCCTTCTTCTTTCTCTCCCCCGTCCACCACTCTATCCATCCTCCCTCCCTCCACTCTTCCCCCAGCTCCAGTAGGAGACAGCGAGCCCCCAAAATGGCTGCCTTGGTGCCAGGGGGACCACAGGCTGCTCTCCCATCTCCCATAATCACCGGGGCGATGCTCGGATGCCTCCCCCATTTGCATAATGCCATCCTGACACTTTCACTTCCGCCATCCATCACCGGCGGCGTGAGTCCCGCGGCCTGCTCCGTCGCTCCGTCTCCCCCTGATTGCGTCCTGTGTTTATCTGCCCAAGCACAAAAGATTGATTCCCCGCTGTCTCTCGGCCTTATGTTCAGCAGATAGGGATTTTCGCCGAATGATGAAGCACCCAGTCAGCTAATGATAAACAGAAAACACATATTCAAAAGGACGGTCTCCCCCCTCTCTCCGGCTTTAGTGTGGCTGCCGCTCGCCTTGCCTTCTCCTCTGCCATGTGTGGGGAAGGGAGGGATGTCAGGTTAAGGAAGTGAACACACTCTGCAGGGAGTTCAATTTGAAACGCAATTGTTTTCCTGTCAGTCCTTTTACATTTTTTCTGTTGATTTGCTCCAGGGGTAAGGGAAAATGAAGGACCGGGAGGAAAGGGAGATAGCAATTAAAATAAAACTGTCGTCTTGATGGCTGCTCTTGTTCTTCCACACACCACAGTGCAGGCGGATCTGACAGACCGTGCTTTAAGAACATATCCTGGCTGAAAGATAAAAGCATACATGAGTGCAGCCCAGTAGCTTTTAAGAGGATGGAATTGGTACAAGAGGCTTTCTATATTGCAGCTGAAATAGGTACAAACCAAACCCAATAAGTGCATTATGCATTTAATTAGCGAGCATCAAACATGATGTACTATTTAACCTCTGAATGACAATGCAACAACCACACGAACGTTGTAACACAAGCATGTTACATTACTACATCCATTAAACCAGCAAATAAACTGTTTTGACATCATGCATCTCTTTAATCAGGTGGACTGGAGTCACATTTCTTTGAATGTACCCAGTTTACGACGCGATAAGTATTCCTCACTATGCGATGCTACTGTATGCGGCTGCAGAATGCCAATGCAAAGCATTTCGGCAAGTGCACTAAGTCTGCAAAGTTTCACTCCACGATAACAAAATACTATTAGCTGCTGTCACGTACAGGAGAAGAGAGATTATTTTATTTATTGAAATGAGATTGAAATGATAAATCTCTCTCCCCATGATAAAACACTGGGACTCATAAGCCTAGTGTGGGGGATAGGGATTAGAAAAAGATGGAGGCGAGAGAGAGAGAGAGACAGAGAGAGAGAGAGAGAGAGAGAGAGAGAGAGAGAGAGAGAGAGGGAGGAGTGAGAGGGGAAGAAATTCATAATGCATAATAAAACAAAAGGTGTCGTGGGAAACATCACTGATATTAAAATCAGAGGCAGACAGATCTATATGAAAAATGCAGATTTGAAAATGTAAATAACCATGGCCCTAGGGGGGAGGGGGAGTGATTCAAAGATAGGATGACAACATGAAGAGAAAGGCATTTATATGGGGGCTTTGATGTTTCTCACATCCAAATTTATGCTTCTGACGACCAAAATAATGCCACTGAAGGGGATTTTACACAGTGCACTGCTGGCCCTGTTTCATACCATGATGATATAAAACACATTATGCTTCACATTATCTCAGTGTGAGAATGCCTGGTAATGAGATGATTCACATTCAAGAGGGATACTTAAGATTGCATTTCAACATTTCCAAACAACAACATGTTATCTTCACATTAAAGCCCTGTTCCGAAACAAAGGCGTTTGATCCGCGCCTCAAATGTGTGTTACTTCAATGGAAGAAACCCGCGCACTGTGCCTAACCTTCGCCTGCGAGGATGACCCTCTCACTTTAATCCAAATGCATCCCAGATTGCTTTGATTTTGCGGCTGGAGTCAAGTTGTCAATCAAAATCCCCTCCCTTGTTTGGATGAAATATCCCTTTAATAAAGCCGACCGTCCTCCCCGCTCAGAGGGCAGGAGGAGATGCTTGGAAATTGTGCTTCTCAGTCTTTGCCAAGATGACAGTGCACTTAAATGAAATGTGAGTTCCTGTAGCGTTACAGTTGTATTCTTATCATTCGTGAAAGTTTAATTTCGGTGCACCTCCTGTTCACATCCTCGTCTTTTCCGTGATATTGTTGCATTTGACAGAAGGTTTGTGGGAGTGTGAGAAAACTATACTCGGATCCCGTGCTGGCTATTGCATGTCTTTTATGTGTAGGAACACCCCCCCCCCCTCACCCTTCTCTCCCGGATATTGAGGAAAAAGAGTGGGAGTCGCTGGCTATTTCCCCATGTAAATCCACTGCACAACTTTAGCCTTGTCGCGCTTCCTTTACAATACTCTACTCCTGAATGTTGCCATTAGGGAGCTCTCTCGCAGCCATTATTTTGAATATATTATTATTCTGGCAGCACTATCACTTCCAGCTCATCACCATTTTTCTCTTTTTTTTCTTTGTTTGGAATGGATAAAAGCTCCGTGAAAAGATGGCATCAAGTCACTTGAAGCGTTGACGCCTCAATAGCCACATTCATTGGATCTGGAGGTTTAGCATATGTTGTCCACATCTTACTCTGGTTTGAATGTAGGATCGCTCTCATCATAATGCTGCCATTAACTGCAAGCATAAAGGTGCACGCTGCTGTGAAAAAATGTATGTAGAAGCTGGATTTTATTTTCCTGTATGGCCATGATTAGTATGAGAATAAAAGTCCAGAAGAGCAAAAACAAGAGGTTTTAATTAATTATTGTCAGTGTTAATTGGAATAAATCTTTAGAATAATTTATGAATCAATTATGAACCAAAAATGGACATCTTTGGGGTTTCCAGGTTGCTAAAAACACCTTTTGACAGATTGCATTTCAAGACTGCAGTGGATCTGGGTGAAAATTAGATTATTAACAACCTTTTAAGCATCTATGACTGGATTACCAACAACTATGAAGTAAAAATCATGGCCAATAAGATGTTTTTGCAACCTGGCAACCTCAAATTAGGTATTATTTTTGGCCGTGTAACACCTGTAAATGATTCATCAATAATAAAGCAATTAGTTGCAAGTCAGTTTACACTCATCAGATAACATTAAAAACAACGTTTATCTTGATCTAGATCTTGTGGGTTTCAGCCTCCGTGGATCCTCAGGAATCCTCACACTGAGATCTGGTGAGTTTGGAGGCAAAGTTAATTTTGTGGGCTCTTTGTCGTCTTCCTCGAGCATTTATTGCAGTGTGAGGGAGTGCAGTTACTATGGCAGAGCATCTCCATGAATGCAAGGGGTCAAGGCTTCCCAACAGAAGTTTGCATTATAATGAAATGATCAGTGTTACTTATGTCTTCTTTCAGTGTAAAAATCCTTTCTAAATTAGCTGCATGCCAAGTTGGACACCGTGGCATGTCCATGTGTTGCTCTTCTCTGGTCAGTCGCCATGAGCCCTTTAAGAGCAAACAGGGCCTTCACCTCAGCCCTCTCCACAGCTGCTTTTAGTCAGGGCCCGAGGTCCCTCCATGCTCTCCCTCCCCTTCCCCATCTCCTTCCATCCCTCCTGCCCCTCAGCTTTCTGTTCTCTTGCCAGGACTGTAATCAAGCCTTCAGCTTGTGGCCAGGGCCTACCCCCCTCTCAGCCCGAAAAAGCCACCAACAGACTAAACTATGAGAGAAATGAAGGGGCAGGGACATGAGAAGGCGAGCGGGGTGTGAGAGATAGTCATTAAAACTGTGCCCGTACTACCATAATATAACGTTTTTTAAAATCCGGGAATCGCTGCAAGTTTGGGAAAACATTATTCCCCCCAAAAGTTCTGCCACTGTTAAAGATGGCAGAGAGGGAATTCTAGAGAGCAGTAATCAAAAACATGTGCACCTCAGATTCCTCTCATAGCATCGTCCTGATTACGGCCTGCGTTAGGATGTTTGTCGGGGTGATATTTGTGATACTTTTAGAGCCATTTCTCGCCACTTTTTCTTTCCAAAGGGCAGCCCTTACCTGTTCTTGTGCTCTGTCTCCCTTTACAGTGTCATTTTCCATGGCCGCAGGGAACGGTGTACACGCCATGGTCATGTCCAAACAAACCCCCATCATATCCCTCGCTGCTGCTCCTGAATACAACGCCCTCTCAGATGACATGACTGCAACAGCAGCCCATTATTCTGGACAGCCTTTTGGTTTGCTCAAGGATGTGATGTTGTCAGTGCTGTCTTTCAAGGCCGGGTTCATGTACAATCTGTCAAGGCCACTGAAAAACAATGCAGAGGATCATTACACAGATATGCGGGTCCATAATCCACTTTTATTTTGCATCCACACAATCTGAGCACCGTAGAGTCACGTGGGTTTCAATGCGGTGATGAGGATCCAGTTGATTGAGGGATTTGACTGAAAAGAAAGTTCATTTCTCATGAAAAAAAGATTAGTGGAAAAGTAAACGCCAGTACAGGAAAAAAAAAATCATAAAGTTAGATTCCTACTTCAGAAGATCCCCCTTCAATATTTTTAGCATCTAAATATTTGTTTGCCTCCTTAAACCGAATTTAAATAAAATAGGTTCACTTTATTTTCTAAAGACATTTGTAAAGGAAAATCCATGGCAGGAAATCCGCCCAAATCCTTGGAAAATCCAATAATATTTGCATAGAGCTTAAAACATGCAAAGTCCCTGCGTACGAATTAAGCTGGAAAGGAAAGCCCTGCTGGTTATGCATTAAAATGGATTGGAAGCAGGGTTTGACTCCTACAGGTAAAAGCCCCGGAGTGACTGATTCTGCACTTTGTGGAGACACAAACCAGAGATGTCCCTTCACTGCTGTCCAACTCCTCACTGTGCTGCTGGATAATCTGTTTGGCAATGCTGCATGCAGCTCGGTGACCCTCTCCAGCTTTCACACCTACTTCTCGAATAGGAAAGACGAGCACAAAGAAATCCCTCTACTGTACGTTGCACAAGGCCATTGATGTACAGTGCAAATGTAATGGATGGATGGCATTGTTACGGATGCGAGAAGAGACACAAACCTGATCACAATAGCCAGTGAGAACATAAAGTTGAGGAGAGGAGAACGTGGAAGGGTTTTTCTTTAGCTGAGGTTCTTCCAAGGCCAGTGCTGATTACAGGGCAAGGCCTGACACAATATGCCTGTGTGCTGTCAAGTTGTGGAAAACAAACATGGAATTTATAGCACATTAAGAATTCAACAGGCAATCTATTCAAGCAATTAATGGAGTATGAAAATAAGCTCTGTTGGCGTTTGAAAGCACTGCAACATGAATGTAGGCCACGACTGTTGTGCGCTTTTGTTTTCCGCTGATTCGCCCTTGAGGATCACAGTTCCAGAGCTCACACTCTTCACAAAGCTTCCCTGCAAGTTGTTGTGCCCCCCTTTTCATATTCTTGTGTTAAAAAATGCACGGCATATCTACAATTACAGTTTCCTCCTCTGTTTGCCCACAAAGCACAGTCAAGGTGATTCTGATTATACTAAACAATGTTTGACATTGACAAGATATTCAGAACATGCTGTCTTTTGTCATCGGAGAATTGAAAAATTACGCCACTTTGAGTGAGCTGTCATCTGACAGTCGAAACAAGCCTGTGGAGGGAAAAAACTTACATGCAGTGTTCAGATGTACAAAACTACTGGACATACAGTTCTACTTAATTCCCCTGTTAGACCTACTGTGTTTATCATTCTTGTCTAATTACTGGTTTGGCGGAAAAGCTGATCCTGTAACTGACTGATGAGATAAAACCCCAAAAACCCACACACACAAAGATTAGACACACATATGCACACAACTATCTTCAGGCCTCAGGGTATGCAGGTACTGGAAAGCGACCTCTGGCCTCAGTGTGTTTTCTTTGCACTGTACTATTGTCACTCACAACACATTCCTGCCATATTTGTAAAGTCATGTATAAGTGCCACTGCGGGGCTTTTCTAACTGCCCCTTTTGCATTTGCTACCAAACAGAGATTACATAACACAGTTAGTTTTTGGAAATCTTTCCACTGGATTAACCGTATGTTGCTCAAACCTTTTAAAAAAAGTTTGTTTATGCTCAATTCCCTCCTAAAAGTAGACATTTTTGCGGATCTACGCACTTAATCTAACAATACCTGTACTAAAAGATATTCAACAAATCTGCCCTGTGGGGGTTTTAAGAAGCAGAAGGGTCCAAGGCCAGTAAACAGTGGAAAAGCTGTACAGTAAACTGAGTTCTGACACTGTGCCCTGACCCATGAGAGGGATTACGGTGAAGCTTTGACAGCTCAGGAGTTCCACAATAACCACTTAAGACAGGAATCCTGCCTATGGTCCTGAGGGAATGTGTGTTTTGGAGGTCTTTCCTTTTTTGTTGTTGCTGGAGGTGTTTCTACCGTTGGTCAGGGTGAAAGAAAAACAGCCATGAGTGACAATGATTTTGAAGGATGCTCCTTAAATACACCCCCACCCAGCAACTTCCAGGAGAAGGTTAATGTTGTATTTGCAGTTATCAGGCTCTTCTACATATGCGCAGAGACTATATGTGCTTAAATCACCTCATTGTACGGGTGGCCCATTAAAGACAGCAGCACATTTCCCTTTCACGATGCCAGCGCCACAAATTTACACATGATAATTCAAAAGATTCACACATGAATGACACAAAGTGATCATTTCGGCTCTTCACACATGCACTACATTAGTTTCACATGTTGTAGCCTCATAAAAATGAATCTCAAGGAGAGCCTGGTACAGATTAACGCGGTATACATTATAGACCACTGATGCCTCCCTGACATGTGACCAAAATTAATCAGATTTAGATTCAAGTGATCAAACTGTAATTAATCATGTGAAGAGGGAAATGATCCTTGACGCGGCTCCAGCTGCGAGATGCCTCTGTTTGGTCCCGCGTGCCCCTCTTACAGGGGGTCCACCGGGGCTACATTAAGAGGCTTTGTGCCAATGTCACCTAAATTACAGTCACTTAACACAACAGATGTACTGAATGTCGAGCAAATGATGTGCTCGGGGTTGGGGCGGCACATTCACATGCATGGAATAAATTTTTTACCCAATGTATCAAACGTGTTTTTGTTGCATCCTCTTCCCCCTCTCGGTGAATTTGCATTTCGCTATACACACAGCATGCTCCACTAACCCACACTATCTTGCATCTCCATACAACTCCATCGATGGCTCTTTTATTTGACGGCCTTTACAGTCCCCAATACAGCTTTGGCGTTGGTAAATTAAGCGTATTTATTTCAGTGCATCAGTTTGAAGAGATTTTCTCTGCACTTATAGACTCAACAGTGGATATGCCAGACAAGCTTAGTTCAGAAGATTATTTCCCTCTTTGTTTGTCAGACTCGTCAGCAGAGGCACAGGCAGATACAGGTATTCAGATGGGAGCCAGCGTGGACCAGGCCATTGTGCATCTCTGCACACAGGAACAGAGCGTTCCGGCATTGCAGGTATAAAGGGGGACAAAAACCCTGGGTTGCAGGCACAAATTACATTCATCAAGTTTATCAATAGCAAGTGGAGATTGAAGCCAACAAGCTCACCCTACCAACACCTCCTTCTCCATCCTCCGTAAATCTGGCTTTCAATGCACAACTTAATGCTGCATGCACCGGGAGAAATGATCTGCTCACAATTATGCCTCCTTGGATGGATATGTTATGAAACCAACACCGCTACTACTACTACTCTGGCAACAATCCCTAAACATGAGTGAAGATCTCATTTCTGCGCATAAATACTAAAGCAATGCGTTAATGCCGTAGCCCCTCTTTTCATATGATAGGCAGAGAGAGGGAGAGAGGGATTATAGGCAGTTTAAAAGATGATACTCTTCAACAGTTTGTAATTGTACTTTACTGGGAGAAAAAGGGAAAAAAGTAAGAGGAGATATATTCTGAAAAATCATAAGCCATTATGCTCCAGAAAGGGTTTGTGGGGTGGGGCGTATATCCACATAAAGCACTGCCGAGAACCTCCAGCAAATTACCCTGCAGGCCTGCGAGGAGGGGGAAATATCACTAATTGCCCTCCATTCTGTCAGGTCAATTGACTCTAATTGGAAAAATAATAAAAAGCATACTACCCCGGGAGCAGCAAGCTCTGAAAACGACAGGGTCCTTTTTTTTTGGAAAGAAAGCAAAGTGGGGAGGAAAAAGCTCAAATTCCTCAGTTCAAATATGCCATCTGAAATCTATCTTTGCCACTGCAATTCCTCCCTCAAAGACAATTACGGCGTGCCTTCCTTCTGCCACTTGGCTGTAATTACAGGAAAAAAGGGGGCATGGGTTACATACCAAGTGAGTATAATAAAATGACATGTGATTAGGCATTAATGTGCATAATCCGGCTCTTTTTACACCTTAATGTGTGATCTTTAATAGTAATTGAGAGAAAGAGTGTCTGCAGACTTGTGTGAAGGAGGGGAGGGGTCCTCTGGTCAGCTGCTATTGAATTGTCTCCCCGGAGAGCTCGGTAATTTGGAGTCAAATGAGCGTAGTGGGGAGGCCAGGGCCACCTACAACAGTTCCAACGTACAGTGAGAGAACAAGGAGGTACTGAATCTGAGCTATGCCCCAGGTGTTGGCAGACAAGAGGGAATAGAGCTAATCTACTATCTACATTACAAAATTTTCAGAGATGAATGTCTCTGCTAATATAATCTCCCACCCCGGGGGGATGATCCTAAGATTAAGGGTCTGACTCAGTATTCATTGCAATATTCAGCCCTTTGAGTTGCTCAAAAGTTGTAATTTTACTTAAGCCCAGTGCTTACCACAAACCAGAAGAAAGTTCCCCAACTCGCCCATCCTCACTTGGCAAAAATATGAGCAGACTCACTGCAGAAAGTATGTTTTTCTTCTCTTTGAAAGCTGAATAACTGATAAGTTTGATTGCAGCGGTCACTTGCATTTCAATTTGTTTCAGAACTTGGGGAATTTTCCATGATGCATGTACCAGCTTTTCTGTATTTGTCCAAAACTATTACCAGAAATCCTGCTTTAGACGAACGCCTCGTCGGACTGAGGAGTCTTCTGCTCCTTTTCTGCTATCCTGCAACTTGACATCAGCATGACCCGAGTGAGGGAGTTGTTGATAATGGCCAGGATCTCCTGAAACTTCTCCGAGAAGCAGCGTTTTCAGATTCATGCAGTGCTATCGCAGGTGCATGTGATTAATTCACCGGCATGTAAGGCTCCTGGATGACAAAGACATTCTCCGGTGAGACCCACTGGCACATCCCCCGCTAGCGACGTCTTGCCCCCAAGAGACAAAGTTAGGATAAAACAATGACAGGAGCCCAGCAGCACACAAATCGGTGCCAAACAGCACACCCACCTGCTTATGATCAATGAAACCTCGCTGTATACTATCTCAGCGCGCCATGCCAGCCACTGATGAAAGGCCTCATCGTTAGTGACCGTCTTTGATCGGCTCATCGCCTGTTTTGAAATGTAAATTGACGGGAGAAGGAAAGGGTTCTGTGAAGGAGTGGCATGAAGAGGAGAAAGGGGGACCTTACCCTCTGGGGAGATTAACGCCACCCCAGTCAGACATATGTCAAGTGGGGCTTGATGAATCCTGGGAAAATGAAAAAAAGGTATGAAAAAAGACAAGTCAGAGGAAAGAAAGCCCTTTCTCTTTCCTTCTCGCCTCCTTCTGCACATCCCTGCCTCTCAGATCATCATCTCCCGCCCTTATTCTGTCAACGCCCTTCTTGATGGTTACTGTCAGAGGTGCGCATCTCTTTTGTAGTGTGGTGTTTTGCTGCTGCCACAGCGGAGATGCTTCCTCTGCATATGCACAAGTAGGATGGGAGAAAGAATGGGGGGGGGGGCTTCAGAAAGGCAAGGATGCCTGTAGTATCTGCTGATCATGACACACCTTTGGGAATCAGAAACCAAAGGACAGAGGAAACGCTTCTCGAGAAATAGTGGGAGCATGATATCGAAGTAGAGGGATTTGGGTGGTGGCGGTGGGGGTGCTGCAAGGGCAAAGCACATGTCTATGACATTGTGGGTGATAACACAGGCAAGACAGCAAACCAATGCGTTGAAAAAAACCTTAAAGGAAATGGGAAGGGATGCAGAGAGGATTGGCTTTTTGTGAAAAAAGGTGTAATCCTAATCCATATGTGGTCAATAGAGTGGAGGAGTCACGGATGGATGGGCTTGGTCATTGTGAAAAGGAATGTGTGTCTTGCCACAGAAGGGCGGAGGTGTCACCTTCTCGGTTCAATCCTGCGTCTGTGTGCCTGAAAAGACCATTGCATCATTTGAAGTGACGATGAAATAGTATAGCTAAATAATGTCCCAGCAGGAGGCAGCTTGCGGAGATGATACAATGCACAGGGCCTTCAAACTAATGGCCAGCTGTCTTATAATGAGCCCCGGCGATCCAGGCCTGCTGATTACCCCCCTTGCCCCGTCACCGTCCCCACTGTGGGACATTATGGTGGGGGGGAGGAGTGCAGAGGTGGAAGATGAGGGTAGGACTGTCCCTCGATCTCACGGCTCACACCCCCCCAAGCCCTCCATCACCACTACTGAGCACCAAAACCCTCTCAGTTAACGAACTGTGAGCCGTCTAATTAGAGCTCAAAAATTCATGAGGGTCCTCATTAATATTGAATATCTGTTGTGGGCCACGACTTCAAAATAAGCACTTGCATATGCAGATGGAAGGTGAGGGAGAGAGAAAGAGGAGGGTGGGAAGGAATGAATAAGGGAAGGAGCACAGTGTGCACCACTAAAGTAAAGGTAGTGAGGTAAAGGTGGAGGGAAGGAGGAAGACAGGATCTAAGAGGGTGGGGAGTGGGAAGTACATGAAAAGAAGGGTGACGGACTGGGAAACAGACGAGGAGATGAGATGGAGGGAGAGCAGAGGAGAGGAAAAGGGGAGGAGAAGGGAAAGGGATAAGAAAAAGTGAAGGACCCCAGAGAGCTGTACCTGTGGAGAAGAGTTGTAATGTTGGAGGACTCTCCTGGGAGAATATGCATGGTCTTTAATGAGGAGGGTGGAGCACGATGGTGAGGAATAACAAGAAAAAAGAAAGAAAAAAACATTCTGCTCTTAATCCCTCGCTGAGAGGAGAAACTCTTTTAAGCAGGTACGCAGAGGTATCACTTTTCAAGTCCCTCACTCCTTCTGTTTTACCCTGGAAAAGGGTACACAGATGAAAGATACAGTCATTTGAAGATTGTCTGCTACCAACAACCATCATTTGCCTTTGAGATAATTCTGGGTATTCCACTTCAGATTTAGAGGCATATGGGTAAGGCAGAGGAGGGGGGATACACTACATTAACTATATGTCAGCCACTCTGGAAGACATCAAGAAAGTCATTTCATAGTGAGGAGGAGGAGGAAAAAAAAGCTGATACAAATAAACAATTTTTCCTCACATTGCCATACTAGTAGACGGTTGAGTTTTGTCTTTTGTAGCAGTGCAGCAACATGAGGAACAGTGTTGAGGGGTGTGTGTGGCTGCCCTAAGGCCTCAGTACAAGCAGCAGGTTTTAGGACAATAGGCCCCATTTATACTTGTCATCTGAAGAGTCTCATATCCAAATAAATGCAATTTAATACACTTTTGTTTACACTTAGCCACATATACGCGTCTCCGTTAACGACATCCCAGATCTGATTGCGATACATCTTGGGTTTAGCAGAATATATGCAGGCCAGCCTCAGCCTGCTCAGTCCTGAGGGTGGTAACCCTGTCCACATGATTACGAAGGCAAAATAAGAATAACACGTGCAAACACTCTAGCTAGGTCACAAATAAGACATGACAGGGTTACTGGGGAGGTTAAAGATTATGTACACATCCTCGAGAAACAGATGCATCTGCTTTGCAACATCTGGCTAGAATGCATTTGGATTTGAATCCATCTTTAATGTTTCTTGGATGCCTTAAACTGTGTTCTGCTCGTTTACAGCAAGCAGCAACTCTAAAAGTCCCAGAAAGTGCAGAAATAGCCACTTGAGGGAGGATCCAAAGGCCAGTCAAACCTCATAGACCCCCATGTTAAAATGCCCAACTTTACAGCAGAAATAAACATATTTATAGGCTTGCATAGAAAATTATGTTGGTCTCAATGGCTAACTTTTTCCATTCATAGCAACCATACAGAGCGGGAATTTATATGTAACTTCGCCGGTTAAATCGTATTGAGGCGGAAAGCCATGCATAATAAAGAGTATGGCTGCTTTGAGTGACGTGGGCACCATCATAGATCAGTCCATAGCTCAGAAATGTTTTTAGACAAACCTCTGTTCCACTGCTGTACTTATATTTGGATTAACTGGGAGTTAGGTGGAGCCAGGTACTGCCAAGACAGCAGAAGCCACCATACTAGGCTTCCAAACTGCTCTTCAGAAGGCCTGTGTGTGAGAGTTTATCCATCTTTAAAAACAGTTTATCATTTGCAGGCCAGTATCTGGTTTGAGAAACTATGTTCATATGACACAAAGCAACATTTCACACAAATTTTACCCAAGTGAGATGTCAGTTGAAGCTACTGTAAGTATCAATGCATGCAAAACCAGTGTGTGTTTTGAATAAGCACAACTCAGACTGGTCCCAATGCTTGCCAGGAATTCCAGCTCTTTGAATTTCTCACTCAAACCAACACATTTTCATCTAGTGAGGATGGGACTTCAGCCAAATTAATGCTGCTCAGAATTAATTCATGTCTTATAGTGCTCACTTTTTTCTTTTGCATTGATTTGTATTGCCGACCAGGTATCAGTCTTCTCATTTATGTCACAGCAACAAAGCAGCTAATCGTATGTTCCAGATATGTTAAACTATTACTTCAAGGGAATCACGGTGTGTATGAGCTCAGCTTTAAACTCTGTGTACCAAATGAGCATGCATGCAACATACATGAATGTGCGTGCACACATACGCATGTGAGGACAAGTCTGGTTGTGTCAGCTCAGGCAGCTGTTTGCCCATGTGTGCTCAGCACTTTGCTTGTGTCCATGTGTGTTCGTGTTTGTGTTTGCGAGCGAGGTGACTGTGGTTGGGGCCAACCTGAGTGCTCCTTCTTAATGTGTCTGGGAGGTCCAGGAGAGTCGATGGCTTTGGAGGGCGTGGATGTGTCTGCACTGAAAGATTTACAGGCTTCAGCCAGGATCACTCTCTTTTTCTGGTGCCAAGTTAAGCAGTAGCATAATTAAAACCTCGGAGGAATCCTTTTGAAGTCAACAATGGGCTCTTAGGGCGAACCTTAATGCAAACACTCATACTGTACACAAACACACACACTCACACTGAAGTCATGCACACACTCGTCTTTGCTCTCAGAGAAACACACATGCGACCACACACATATACTGTATGTCCAATGTATCTTCACACACTGGAAAGATGCAGGGTAGATTAGATTAGAGCTCTATTTGTTGTCGAGGAGGAAATTCATTTCCACAGCCAGCCAGTTGCAGGTACATTCATACAAGACAGTTATTACTCCAGCACATGATTTGACACAGACCAACACACCATCACAGAGGGGAATGCACTCATAACAAGAAGACATAGTTGAAAGAAAAAAAAAGCAGTCTAGGGTGTTGACAGCATGTGGAGCGAAATTATGCATCGATAGTAAATGTGAAACTCATCCACTGTGTAGAAAGAAACCGCATTTGCCTAAATGCTCTCCCTCAGTGTATGCTAACGTTGACTTTCTGCACACACACACACACACATGCACACAAGAATACTGTATAGGACAATTACTCACATTAAACACCAACAGATGCCATCTTGATTAAATTTGACCGCACAAACACAAATGGAGCGGGTCTGCGTCAAGGGTTCCCAGAGCATATGCTGTGCAGGTCGTCAGGAGCCCGGCAAAGGAGGAAGGATCTGAAACCGCCTGCTGTTGTTGCCTTGCTGACAACACACCGTGGAAAATACCCTCCGAGCTCCAAGACGGCGCAGGGATCACGACCCACCATCCGGCCCTTCTCTCCAAGACGCTGAGAGACATAAACACAGGTGCAGAAACTACAATCGATGTTAGCAATTCGCAGTGCATGTAGGTCCTGACCTTGTTAAGTGAACAGTAGCTTCGCTGCAGAGACACGACGGAGGTGTAAATTGGACAATCCGTGATTTTCCTCTATAATGAGCTATTTCTGTGTATAGTTTTTTTTTCTCACAGCTTTTCGCTTCACATGAAAGTGAGAAATGGTATAAGTTGTACATCCCAAGGTTGCAAAGTCAAGTTAGATTATGCCCTGGACCCATACCAGCATAGATCAAAAGTATTGGGCCTTGTAATACGATCACAGTGGGAGTTCACAATGTGAGTTAACTCGCTCTTTAGAGGGGAGGGGATGAAAATAAATGCGCGATCTTTATCTTGCATTGCCCATAACCCGTGCAGGCACGGTGGTGGTATGCATCGATAAACTCATAAACAAACTGTAATTACTAGCCCATTAGAGTCAGACCCTCACAAACACAGGCTCATAATCCGTACACAGGAGGGATGGAGGCTTGTCGCTCATTTTCATATAGCCCACTGAGCAAAAAAGTAGAGCAAAACACTTAATGATTTGTGACTGGGGGACAAACAAACCATTTCGATATAAGAAGCTTACACACTCTCAAAAGAGATGTCGCAATATTGACGCTGTACACACACTCGCCTGTGTTTGAAATTGAGTTAATTTATAAGGGGGAGGTGATCAGAAACTGGAATTGGTGTTTTATTAGAGGTAAATAAACATGTATTCCTCATCCGGGAGTAATCGAGGGAAAATAATCACTTCAGCCTTGGGTAAGTTTCAAGACGATGGCCTTGTTGTTTGAACTGGACCCTGTGGAGAGCGGTTTGTTTTCCCTTTTTTAACGTCTAGACAGAAAGTCTCTTGACAGTCGTGGCCACATTCAAGCTGAGACAAACCCGAGTCCAGAGGGATTGGAGGCAGGAACCCCGAGTTCATTCATTATACGAGGCGAGTCCCTCACTGGCTCTTGATGTCACTCTGCAACCCTAACCAGGCCTGTCGCATTTTGAATGATACCGAGGCTTTTCTATGACATTTTGGACATTAATATTGCAGGGATTCCTTATATCCCCTCTCCATAGCCTTATATGTTCTTATGGAGTCCTTCAAAGGCACTGGTCAGGTCCTCTAACCTGGGATATATGGGGTTTTACGTCTTTCCCTCGCCTCCTAGTTGGACAGAAGGGATATGCGATGATCCACTGTGTGTATTTGTTTGTATGTCTATAAGCTGTGTGTGTGCATACGGCTCTTCAACCTGAACCTGCCTCGCTCCTAACCTTCAGTGGACGCGCCATGACTGAGTGATCAAGCAGATCAAGCCCTCATCTGCCTCGGCTCCTCTCTGTGGTGACATTTCGCCAAACCACAGGTAATCCAGGCGGCCCTGATCCTCCTCAGCCCATGTTTATTCAAGAAGCAGGTGGGCCAAGCGAGCCTGGAGACAGCGTGAGTCTTAAGACTGCAGGAAAAAAAAGGGAAATTTTATCTGAAGAGCAGCGGCAAAAGTGCTAATAGTAAAAGGTGGAGATGAGAGCATGAAAGCAAAGCAAACAGGGACAAAATATATGTAAATGCAGAGAAATCTCAGGTGGTTTGTTATAATACAAAATGCAAAGTTGCAGATCTGCAACTATGACAGTTTTTGCTTTTGTCTATAATATGCACCTTTTCTATTTTAGTGTTCCTCAAAGGAACCGATCGTTGATTATTCATTATAATTTCATAAAAATGCTATTTTAATGCTGATCTTTCTCAATAGCAAGTATGAATATTGCAAGAAACATCTCAAAACATCATATTCTATTCTAACAATTAGCTGATTAACAGATTGTAAAGTAGCAATTTTTTTATCATTTTGTTTTGTATATCATGGAGTTTTTTGAGTGCTGGTCTCAGTTTTTTACAGTTTAAGCAAAACATTTGTTGTAGAATATATATTCAATAAAACATGCAAACCTTTTTTACACTGAAGTGTTTTTTTGGTGACCTGACATTTAAAGAGACCCTGACTGTGCTTCAGAAAGCTGCCACAAAAGGAAGGAGTAGGAAATATGAATATGACAAGAATTCTCATCTGAAAACATCATTGTATTCTATTCTAATAATTAGTGATGAATAGATCACATTTACAATTTATTGATCAAGCAAGTATGTTATATTTTATCTTGTTTCAGCTTTCTTAAATATCATTTTTCTTCTTTTTTGGTCATTTTATTTAATGTATCATAGAGTTTTGAGTGTTGGCCACTTTTTTTTTTTACCATTTAAACTAACATTTAGTTGAAGAACAAATACAATTCTACTCTGTTCTCATAAAAATGCAAACCTTTAGAGCACATCTTTTCACTGTAGTGTGTTTCTTGTCAACCTGCCATTAAAAGAGACCTTGAGCAATATTGTGTTGCAAAAAGATGCCCCAAGAGGAAGCGAATGTGGCAATAATCCTCTCAAAACCTCATATTCTATCCGAATAATTAGCCGATTAATAGATTGCAATTTATTGGCCAAGCAAATATGTTTCATTTTCTCATTTCAGCTTTGTTAAATATCATTATTCTGCTGTTTTCTATTATTTTCTTTGGTAAAACATTAACTTTTTGAGTGGTGATCACAGTTTTTTACCGTTTAAACTAAACTTTAGCTGAAGAACATATTCTACTCTTTTCTAGTAAGCATGCAAACCCTTTCACAGTAGAACTTGTTATTTTTTTTCAACCTGACATTGAAAGAAACCTTGATTGTGCTGCAGAGTCACAGTGTCAGTTTTTGTACTGTTTTCTGACAAAGTTTCACACAAAACTAAAATTTAGTGGTAGAACATAGTCAGTTCTACTAAGAATGCAAACGATAAGCGCAAACCTTTGCGCAGTAGATGGTTTTTTGTCAACCTGACATTTTAAGAGACATTGATTGTGCGGCAGAAAGATGCCCGAAGAGGAAGCACATTTCAAAATTGCACACATCCACTAAGTCCTAGGGTATTATTAACAAAAGTCAGTTGTGCTCTCTTATGCCAGCAGGAATAAAATGCCTTTAGGTCGCGTGCGGCAAATAATAACTGGTGATGCTCGAGCGAGTCGAGAGGTAGTTATTAATTATAGTACGATGTGTTCAAGCGCAAGGTATTAGCCTCTGTTGCGCTAACCACTAACCGCTAACTGGTGTTTGACCGGCGCTGAGCTTTCTAATATGTCTGCAGGGACGCGGGAGGTTCTAATTAATCCTGAGCTGACGGCCAAGCCAGGACATCCCCGGGGAGGCATCAGGGAAAGCAAGGAGTATCAGCACACTTATCCACACATTAGACTCAACATCCTCACTGGGATGCTGAAGCGGGATGCTAAAGGGCCGCAATTGTTCTTCTCTCACCCGGTTAAGTGAAAAGACGGCACTTTGGTTTTGCAGCGAATCTGAGAAAAGGCTAAAAACTGATCCGTTTTGATATTTTACCACAAATGTGTCACTCAAATGAAACTATCGGTGGAGTGAGCCATTATAAAAAAGAATATTCATATCCTGTCTGACTCATTCAAAGTTTCCTCTGCTGAAAAGGTTGTCTGACGGAGGATGAATCTCATGCATGTTTGTCAATATAATTTGTTCTCCACTTCACCCCAGAGGAACACGCCAGTCCCTTAAGGTTTCCGACTCAAATGCCAACATCTGTCTGGCAACGAAGCAGGAACGAGACAGACTAGGACACCTTCATCAGAGGTATTCTCCGGATGACAGAAGCCACAAGGTGGAATTTCAGAGATGAAATATTGGGGCGAGCTGAAAAGAGTATGCAAATCCCCTCACTGCACCCCCAGTGTTAAACAATCCATCTTGATTAATATTGCATGCAATGAATATCTATTAATCTGGAAAACTTTTCTTGCTTTCCCTGAAAGAAGCCAGATTCCTTATTTTCTGATAGTGATGTCATTTTACTGGATGGCCATCTTGGAAAAAACAAAGACAAAACATCTTGTAATAATGCGCCAAAAAAACACCACCACCAGCTTCTCCCTTTTCTGTCTGGGGCTCATGACAGTCTGAGCAAAAACAAGGCCAAATATGCTGAAAGTCCAAAAAAAACCCCAAAAACGTTGAGATCCACAATCTGGCATGGCTACTCGCACTTATCCCCCATTCACTAACCTTCTTTCATGTACATTTTACTTGGCACCCCTCCTCTCCTCCTCCCCAAACCCACTGCACTGATAGCAGAGTGGGTGAGAGTAGCACATCACAGTACCACACTCTCTCTACCTCACCGCTTTCATTATATTGTCATTTTGAATTATCAACAGCGATGGACTGGCAAGGATGACTGACACATTCCTGCGAGCGGAGCAGCTCCAGCCTGGCTCTCCAGCGTGTTCTGGCAAGCCCAGCTTCACGCCGTGCCAGATGGGAGAGGGCCGGCCAAGTGTCTGGCCAAGGGGCTGCACTAATACTGCATAAATAGAGGGGGGAATCCCCTGCCCCCATACTACTGGCTGAAAACAATACATCTGTGTTGAAGTGGAAGGTGATATACCTGGGAAGACATGTGCTCATCCTATGATTATCTGTAATTGAGCCGAAAAAGTCGCATAAAAAAGGCAGCAATGCAGATATGGTAGGGCGAGTACATTTTAATAACAGCACTGTATCCATTACCAAATGTCAATTTCAAGTCAAGTGATATAATTGAATAAAACAGATGCTCTCTTGCCAGAAATATGAGGCAGTATAACTAATGTGTCAGTGAAAATCTATCTGAAACAAGCGAGGGTGACAGAAAAGATATCACTATAAAATGTGGTTTTAGCAGCAAATTAGATCGTGCAGCAACGGATTTCACCATAATTTGCATTTTGCATGTAAGCAGTGTTGGGCCAAAAATACTTGGCGCAACACTACAGTGGCGGTCTCAGAGGGCTTAACAGCACCAGCAGACAAGAGCGAAAAACGGGAGAGAAAGACAATGAAAGTGAAGAGAGGGGAGTAGAATATAAAAAGTATTAAAAAGGGGGAAAAAAAGAAAGGACATGCTAATAAAAAAAAGGAGTCCCAGTGTAGCAGGGCGATGGCCAGGATGGAGTCTGGTGGGACGCTACATTTCACAAGACGCTGGGATCCACATCAACCAGTTAGCAGCGGTTTTACAGCTATGACTCTGTGGTGAAAACCACTTTGTTGCCTCGGATGTAAATTACGTGTTCATACAGAATCATGGGTTCTGACACTGAAAGGATCCAAAACACTGATGCTCTGTGTTTTTTACTCACCAGACAGCTCTATGAATCTGTTTAAAAAAAAAAAAAAAAAAAAAACGGTAGATGGACGTCTCACAAGTAGAAAAGTCTGGGTATTATTAAGGTTTGTGTTGCCTCGTAGGGTGGAGTCGCACAGTGAACATGAAAAAAAATGCAACTGCTCCTCTTGGTGTGCTACTTTATCTTGACTAAAAAAACACAAGGTTGCTGTGGTCCTTTTAATTTTCTCAGGACTGCAACTCTTAAGAAGACATCTCATCTGATCCTCCTGCAGTTTACATAAAAATAGTTGCCACTGAAGTTCTGAACATCTACATTTTAGCTGATTTGTCAAACAGACAGAAGGGCAATTTGTTGACGAGCGAGACCGCGAGGGTCAGGGACATGACGGGAGGAATTTGTTTGAATGATGTTCTTAAAAGCTGTAGTCTAATTTGTTAATTGGGAGTAGAAAAACAGAAATAAATGAATAAAGGAGACATCAGGTGAACTACATCTACATCAACTGCTTCTCCAGGAAAATGATTATCTTCTTCTTCCCCTCAGATTTTCCACGACATCCGAGATTGTGCTGGTCTAAACATATCTAAGAGAAAAATAATGAGTCTTGGAGAATTTAAAAAAGACAAACAAGCCCTCTGTGCTGCACAGATTGTAGAATCCTTCACTAATTTGCATCAGGGAAGGTCTGGTTACACCTCATTCTGTCCACATTATCTTTGGCGTACAGTATATTTGCTTACACACAGACATACACAGAAACTCCTCAGTACTGTAAAGTGCCATCCCCTTTGATAAAACCACAGTTGAAACTTTTGTATATCAAATTGGGTGTCTACTTCTGCATCTATGAGTACGCTTTTGAGAAAATTTAATCTGCCCAAGTCTGCAAGATTCAGCATTTACCAATCTGTGGACATCTACATGCAGCCCATTCATTAAAAGGCCAGCAGTGTGTATGCGTAGACGCCCATCTACTGCATTTGTAAGGAAGCCATATCCTCAATGCAGACTAGAACATAGGTCCTGATTTTACTCCTTTTCAGGTTCACTCATGGACAGATTCAAACACTACTGAAGCAGAACTGTCATTAAACTACTTTCTTGTCCATTTTGAGGACTCTAAAGTTCCGTTTACAGTTTGGCTTGTTCTACAAATGTTTGCTGTGCTTGGATTATCTCTATTATTATCACCTTATGTAATAAAAACACATTTTTACAAAAGTACAGACTGCTGGATTTAAGTAAACCTGAGTAAACAACAGAGGAAAGATCACAGAGTACATTGCAGAGTTACATAAAAACACTGTAGACTCCGAGCAAGACGCCTCCAAGAGGAAATGGTCATGGGTGAAGAAGTAGAGGGGATAAAGAAATAATTTAACTCCTTGTCTTCATGGTTTTGTGGCATATCTAAAATATATCAACATATTAATTTAAATGCACTGTAGATCAGCACGTGCAAACAGTCCGGCAGTTAACTTGGGTTGCAATTTTACAGAACATGAGGGGTTAAAATGAATCCTTTGCAACTCGTCAATAGGTCCCAATAGTGTTTATAAGCAGCTATATATTTGCTTTTCACTTACTACTGGTTACCTGATTTTCATTTCGGATTACTTTATGTGTATGGATACAAGATAAGTAATGCTCAAAGTACTTTTGAGAATACTGTAGGTGGCCCTGCATTATTTTACTCTTGCTGTGTTCTGTTGTCTTTATTGGTGATCGTGAGCAATGTCCTCAAAGGGGATTGCCACTGGCGACACCGGAGGAAATGTGCGGGAACGGTCTGTTTTTCCTTCTCGTCTGCTGCTTTTTGGCCAAAGTAAAGGTGAAGCAAGCGGGGCACAGACTCAACAACCCTGAGCAGGATGTTCAGAGAACGGTGCTGAGGACCCGTAAGTTCAGCGGCAGGAGAAGTGGAACGAAGTTGAGGCCGGAGGACGGACGGTGGACGGACCGGGCGACCGGAAGCTAGCGCGGCTAATGCTAGCGCGGCTAATGCTAGCGCGGCTAATGCTAGCGCGGCTAATGCTAGCGCGGCTAATGCTAGCGCGGCTAATGCTAGCGCGGCTAATGCTAGCGCGGCTAATGCTAGCGCGGCTAATGCTAGCGCGGCTAATGCTAGCGCGGTGGCTAGCATCCCACGGCATCGCACTCCTGCCTTCCGAACGTGGATATTTCGCCGTACTCAATGTTTTTGTTGGTGATGTTTCAGCGCACTCAATGTTTTGTTGGACCAAACAGGCCTGCAGCGTTTTATTTCAGACTCTGAGCTCCGGACTGTGAGTAAACTTGGCTGTGTTTGTGTTTGTGTTTGTGTTTGTGTGTGTGTGTGTGTGTGTGTGTGTGTATGGGGGGAGGGCGGGTTCTATCCTTATGACTTTGCTGTGTTTGTGTATTGGACATTGGGATTGTGGGGTTAAAGCTATAGGGGAATTCTATCTTTAATTGGTTGTGAGAGGGATAAATTTAAATTGACACCGAAACTGGTCAATAGGACTATCAGGGGACAAATTGAGGGTGAAACTAAAAAGGTATATATGTAGCAGACAAAATGGTATTAATTTATTTTTGGGGGAAGGCTTGAATTACTTCTTTTATGTTTTTGTCTTATTGATCTTGTGTGTTTTGTGTTTGAGAATTTATTTTATCAAATTTCATGTTAAACAAGGCTTCTAATCATTCATTTTGGCCAAAAATAAAACTCTCTGGGTCTCATTCCTAATTAGAACGCTTAGTAGATATCTACTGTCTATTCAATCTATACCTTTATGTTCATGAACCCGAGCACCCACCATTCTTGATGTAATTACTTCCATAGAGTGGCTGTACACGGGTGCTACACACATATTGGACACAAATTTTGACACTCAGGTCTCTGCACACTCTTGCAGACTTGGACAGATGACGAAATTTACATCACTTGAACCCTAGTGGACCCGTCCATACTCGTGAATGCTGCAAGTATAAAGGTACGTGTCCACTAGATCCAGCAATTTCCCGCATCCCATTCATGGTCTATGTGAAACGCACCGCGTTGCATGCTGATTGGTTGCGGTGCATTTCAAGCTGTGATTCGGTGCATCTCCCCGGAGCAGAGGTCCGATGCATCACAAAACTTTTGTCAAACGTCTAAACTAGCTGTCGGTGAACTAAAACGAGGACAGATTCAGCTACTGCACAGGTTATTTCTCATCTCAAATGCTTTCAGAAACACTTTTCGGTGAACTGTTTTCATGATAAAAGAGAAAGTTTGCGACCGAGCCTTCACGCTGGTCCGACTTGAAATCCAGGAGCAGACAGCTCCCGAGTCGATGCATTTGTCCAGTCAGGGGCAGGTTAGTTGGAGAAGAAGGTTGGCAAGAGTTGAGCACCGGCTACTGGCTTCAAGCACACGCCCACCAAGCAAACGATCTTCAGATGTGGCACGTTTACATGTGGGAAAAACGCTATAGGAGGAAAAACCACTCTGGCTTGTGTACATTTCTTTACACCAATCACAGTTGCCGTGGGTAGAACAAAGAAAAAGATGCGACATAACTTTCTGCAAAATGGCTGCGGGTGAAATTGTTTTGGTGGAACATCTGCATGCATGGAGACAAGCATTGGGATTAAAATGGATAATCCATTGCAACAAAAACCAGCACAACTGCCGTTTTGTACAAAACAAACCCTCGGAAAAACTTCATATTTTCAGCCTGATAGGTTGCTAGCCTGGAAGTCATTGTTTCCCCAAAGAAAACTGCAACACATAGACAGCAGAAGGGTAGGATAAAACTAGTGACAGTGTTATACCCACATCTGGTGAGTGAGACTGGTGCATGCTTTAGTACACAAAAACTACATTTCTATATGTCTGAAGAACATTTTTAATTTAATTTCTTAAGGTAACAGTATCACATATGTGGGGAAACACCAGGAGGTTTGGCTGAGGTGGTAGCATTAGTCCACTTTCACACATTGAAGTCTGAAGTTTTCATTTTCATTTTACTATTTACACACTTTTTGAGTTGGTTTAGATACCACTATTTGGTTAGATCTGAGAAAATATCATACTTTGGATTTTGTCCCTAAACCTGCATTGCACAACTTTTGCCTCCCCCTTCTGGCACTGAGAATAACTACACAGACACTGCTAACGTGTGCTCATGACGTTTCTTGCGGTCGGTAGCTTTCTTTTTCAAACTGCAATCCTTCTTTGGAGTTTCTTCTTTATCTGGAGCATCTCAGGCTTTTCTTGGACGCTCCCAATGTTTTTCCCTCCATAAGCTCCACCATGCTCCTATTTTCTTTAGCCTCCTCAGTCTTCATCACAACAGTTTCTTCTCTCCTCAGCTCTGGCAAACCAATCATTGCCAGCGCAGGAATGTGGCCACAGACACTAGGTTTAAAACTCCGGTACACTGTGAAATGCAGAGAGATTTACCTGGCGCTGATGGGCTTAAGCAGCTTTGTGTGAACTCATCGGACGTCCTGCACTGTAGCTCTAAAATGCATCCTTTTCACACGTTTGGAGCTTTTTCTGCTCCATCTAATATATGAGTAGTTGGCTGAAATGGTACAATAGTTGGAAAGCAGTGGAAGAAAGATATACTGATTAGAAACATATTCGTCACAAACAAACATAATCCAGGAGAAAATACGTTACTGAGAATGCAGTTGAGTTGTATTAGAATGTAATTTTTGGGGAGGTAGGGCTCACGGCTTCATCTTTTTCCAGTTAAAATCTCATTGTGGAGTCTTTATGCTCCACATTTCGGCCCCTCAGCCTCTCCTCACCTCTCTGTGATTGTTGGAAAATGCACTCAGACTGGTGTCAAACTTACTGGAATCAGTTTGAGGCAGATAGGACCGTATTGGAAGGCGTTTTGTTCCTATTCTGGTTCACTCATAACTAAGTATTGGGGAGAAAAAAATTTGCTTTCAAGGGAGCTGCTGACTTCTCACACTGCAGGAATCACTTCTTCTGCTGAAAAACTTAAACAATTCAATTACAGAGAACGCTGTCCTTTGATTTGAAAAGATTTTTTTCATGTTAAAGACCTCTGAGGGCAGAGAATGAATTATGAAAACACTTCTTTTTTTCCTCTCTCTCTTGCTGCATAATTTCAGTATTAAAGAGAATGAGCGTTTTAAGGCCACAGCTGAACTGACTGAGGACCAGTCGCTTAAACTAACTCTGCCCATAAACATCCTGACGCCAGTTAATTGTTGGTTTGAAGATCACCCTCCTCCTCCCCCTTCAAGTTTGCTTTCTCTCTCACACACTCGCTCCATCTCCATTCTTAAACAATGAATGTATTTTTTTATAGAGAAAAGTAAGGTAGCGGGGTGGTGGGTGAGGCACGGAGAAAGAGAGGAAGAAAGAAAGAAAAGAAAGAAAGACGAGAGTGAGCAGTGAGGGGAAGAGATTGCAAGCAGTGCTGGTGTGAGAAGGGGCGTATGGCACCCATTATCTTGTTTATTAAAAGCAAGTTTCTTTCCTTCGCTCCCTCCTCCCCATGCAGCTGACCGCAGATATTTCCAAGGGCCTCGCTCTGCTGTTCTGTGCCTACTTCACAGGCTGCTGGAAGGGTCACAGAAGTTGAAACCAGAGGGTGTCAATCGCCTGCTTCGCTTTGTGACCCGCTGGAGGCGTCTCAAAGGCAGAGAGAGAAGTGTGCATGTGCATCGGCAGTATGTACTCGTTCGCTCGCATGTGCATGAGTGTACGGCTGAGCATAATTTATGTGTGCACGTGCATTTAGTAATAAAGCCCCAATAAAAGAAACTATGAGGAAGGGAAAGTCAGATTTGTCAGTTCAGTGTAATGGGGGAAACTGCAACGCCTGCAGCGCAATACACACAGAGAGGAAGCCGGTGTCTTTCTTTTTTTAAAAGCCACAGAGGTTACTAGTTAAGTTTGGTAGGTGCTGTCATACTAAATGGCCGCGCATTAGTCATTCTGAATAATCCGTGGTTGTCAAACTTTCCGTTCTTGCAAATGATAATGGCGGCAGTTCTAAAGCTCCAAATCTGTGGTAATCCTTCAAACAATTGCTTCTTCGTTTCAGACAAAAGTAGACAAAAGCAGGCTTCTAATGTCAAACCAGCACATCTCTATATAGCCAATAGATCTTATCAGCTATAGTTTGCTAATTTAAGTAACATCAGATCAATGGGCCTGTAGAAAACACACTCTGTGCCTGACTTCCTTATGCTCCCAGCTGACTCTTTGAAATGAAGACACTGTAAAATTCAGTGGTGAAAAACAGTGGTGGAAAGTACCTCAAATACTGCACTTGAATGTTTCCATTTAGTGCTACTTTATTTTTCTGTTCCACTGCATTAATCTGAAAGTTTCAGTTACGCTAAAGATTTTACACAATAAAAATTATAACAAGCTTCGTTAGTTAGTTTGGGAGTAAACTAGTTGTTTCAACACATACAGACGTTTGTAGTCATGTTTACATGTCAGATGTCTATGATTGGTTAACAGCTCCACCAAATGCTAGTTTTACCCTCGAAACTTGTCATAGTTTAATCTGAATTATTGTTTACATTATCCAATATCTTAGCAAATATCAAAGATTAGAGAAAAATCCAAGACCTGAAAATGCATTTGTGTATCAAAACTTTTTTTTAAATCATCTTTCTTTAGATGTATGTGTTGTAAGATTGAATATAAAGTAGTTCAAACCTGCATTAGCTCCAACAGAAACACACTGATACTTAACTATTAATGACCTAATGACGTCATATTTAATAATACAGGAGGTCCTCGGTTTACGACGTCCTTGACTTACGTCGTTTCGCCGCTACATTGGAACTGATTACGGGCCGGTCCTCGGTTTAACATACGGCGTTTCGTCATTGCGTCGGAACTGGTTCAGTGGAACTAGTTGGCAAGCAGAGTGGATGATTACTGTATGTACAGTAGTCACGCGGCGCTATAAGACTGCTTTGTTTACATTGGATTATGCTACATTTGCTAACTTCAATTATGGCTCCTAAGCGTAAGTCAGACTTACAGTTTACATTTTCACCAGTATTTTCCTACAAAGTTGTGTTTCAGTGTGAGCTAATGACTGTTTGTCGTTACTGTAGTTGTGCAAATATGTAAACAGATTGATATCATGATGCACATGATGGCTTTGTTTGCATTTTCACAGCGTTCCGACTTACTGTGAAAATCAACTTATGTCACACCATACGAACGGAACTCTGATGTAAGTCGACCCCCTGTATATCAGTCAGAGGGATAAAACTTGGATGTTCACTTTAATTTTTACATCAATGACTTTGTTTCTTTCTCCTCTGATGAAGATGCACCTGATAAGTACATGGCTGATACAGCGCTAAAAGACTGAGGTTAAAGCTGCTTTGTCTCCAAATTCTTTAGATGTCGAGTTTCCCTCTACTGCCCAATCACTCAGCCTCAGTTTATTGAAAATGCTACATACGGTTCTAGCTGCCTGCAGCTGCATTCAATAGAAGCATTTAGCGAATACTCAGTTTACAAATGTGCCTGTCAGTTCTCCAAGTTATTGCAGTGACACAGACCTTAGCTAACTAACTCAATGTACAGCTGTTCTCATGTCTGATTTAAAGAGCCCACATTATGGACGTGTAGGGGTTTCTAATTTCATTTTGGGGTCGGCGGCAGCATGTTCACAAGCTTTATTGTTCCAGAAACAACATAATTTTCCATATTGCACGTTGATGCGGCTCCTCTTAGTCTGTATGAAATGACTTGTTTTAGGACACCCTGTCCTGAAAAATTCAGTCGTCTCTAATGGCATGACAAAAGCGAGACGACAGTAAGAAGGAAGGAAAATAATGGTGGACTGCAAACAAGCTGATCAAACTAGTTGCTTGGCAGAAATTATGCAAATATGCTACATGATGATGTAAACAAGTAACAGAAGCAAATCCTGGACTCCAAACGAGGTGTTTCAGGCAGGTAAAGAGTGTAGTATCTAATGAAAGAGAATGCATAGACTTTTTTGTAACTTTGCAGACCTTTTACATGCACATAAATCTATAAAACACTGAAGGAAAAGCAAATACCCAAAAGCATCATATGGGCTCTTTAAGATGTTTATTGTCCCAGTTGTGCTCATACTGTACATTGCATTTTCCTAAATGCGTTTCATCAAACTACCACACAGAAAATCTGGGAATGAAATGAAATTGGACACTGAGCATGAATAACAGTGGAATAAAGAGAAGCAAAGTGGTTAATTTTTCCCTGGAGCCCCGTTGGCTGGTTCATACAAGCATTTAGAGACGCAATCACGAGAGATCAGTTTGTCTTCTACTAATGATGTGAATGAAAGCAAAATATTAGTTTGAATATGGTCACAAAACATTATTTTCTCAGCTAATGAAGAAATTCAAGATATTGCACTGATAAGTAATACACATTTAGCAATTTAAATCTAGCGTTAAATCACAGAGGAGATATTTATTTGTGTCTGTGTGTGATTGTGCGATTTACTAATCAATTACAGACATAAAACAGAACTAGGTTAACATTTTAAAACATTTTAAGGTGAAAACAGTCATTTTTGGTGACAAGGTGTTTAAAGGACAAAAATTATCAAAAACACGAGACATTCAAGACAAAACTAAACAGTAAAACCCAACTTATCCATGGAAATGTCTCATCTTTTGTGACCCAACATGCCCTGCAGGTGTCACACTTGCAATAAATCCATGACTCATTCATTTTGAGGTGAATTCACATGTTATCCAAATGTTATCTCATGTAATGAAACGATACAGCACCCCACACGTGGCCCGTGGTTTGGCTTTATATGTTTTCCATACTTTATCAAGATGCCCACGTGTTACCCAGCAGACGCGCTGAATAGAACTACTGTATATGAAGTGAGGCAATTTTACTGCTGGTAAAACTGGCTGTAAAACATCTGAAGCGTTTCTGTATCTCTTCCATCGCCTGCTACATCAAATGGGACTCTTAAGTATTAACAGTGAAAATCCACACCGAAACTAAATTCATATGTTTTCCATTGGAGTTCACAATATGCACTGAGCACATGAATGAGTTAATCCCAAAGCTACAAATAAGGCGAGAGCCACTTGTGACGCCACTTGTATAATCTGTGCAGAAGAAGTGTTGACACTGTGTAGACGGTTCTCAGGGTGATTTTCTTGTGTTGTGGGTCTTTCTGCTGGAGAACTGTTAACACAATGCAGATTTAAGAAGTATTTATGAGTGAAATATTGAAAAAAATCTTTTTTTTTTGCCAGTCGCATATTCATTGCAGTTGTTGCAGCTCCAGAGGCTTTCTGTCATAAACATCACAAATTAACATTCTGGTATGTGTGGTTTACAGTTTTGGGAGAGACTTGGTCATGTTTGCATACACAGACTGAAGTGTCATCAGGAGATCATTAGAGTGAGTAATATTTCAGCTTTTGTGGCACAGCTTTACCCTGAACCTTAGCCTTAAAGACCCTCTGTCAAAGCTCAAACAAAACACTCAACATTGTTTTATTACACTGATTCTTCATGAGTCTTCATAATTGTACTGGAATTGCTTATGAACATGGTTTTAAAATGATCTTTGCAACAGAACAAAACATTGCTTTTGCTGTGTTTTCACATATTCTGATATTATTAATTGTAATTGATATTGACAGTACTTTTAATACAGGACTACACTGTAAAAAGTGAATGTTTTAAATATATGTTGTTAACAGATTATTGTTATTTTACACATTTTGCCTGTTTTGGTAAATCTACAATAATAACCAGTAAAATCACAGAAAAAAGTATTAATTTATATGATAACTCTAAAAAACTGTACAAAACTGCAAGTAAAGTCCACATCAAAAATATGGATTTGTAAATAATTGATCATTTACGCATAAAATTATGATATTTTTACTGTATTTAAATGGGAGGTGGAAAAATCACTGTGTAACCACAATTAAAAAAAAAAATACAGGTTCTATCTAGTAAAAAAAATTGAAATTAAAATTAAAAAGGCTAAAAACTGTTAAAAATGTTGACATCAAATACGTGTATTTTTACAAATACTAATTGGATCTCTGTGACGATAAAATTACACTGTTGAACTTAAATCAGCTAAAAAATATAATTATTTTTCAGGTATCTGAATCCATCTATCTAATCCATTTTTTAAACACTTAATTCAATTTTTTTACAAATTTTATTTTTACAGTGTAACCCTCAAAACTCCTAGTTAATTTTTTTTCTATTTTTTGTTGAGTTTTATAGCAGGTGTAACAAAGTCAGAAGTAATGAAAAAAATAGCAGTAGTGTCTTTGATAGCCCAATCCTATTTAAAAATAAGTATAATCAATGCACAAACATATGATTTTCAACAAAACATGCTGTAATTTATGGTAAAGGAACTCTGCACATAGAATCCAAGATGTTTTGGGAATCAAGGGACTACCTTACCTAAACTTAGGTCTATGTAGAGTAAAACTGAATCAAAACGGTGTCTAAAAACAGCTGAAAACAGCAAGTAACAGCAAATGTAAATGGTGAGCGAAAACGCTACAAAACAATGATCTGAAACTCCCATATCCAGGGTGGAAATGCTGTGGACAATGTTAGCACCGGCTCTCCAGTGTCCATCTGTGGAGTTTGTTGCTCTTTTTACATGCAAAGCGAAAGAAACTTACAAGTTGCACAACTCAGATGAGAGCAAATACAAAAGAGTAGGTCAAAAAAATGTTGGTATCTCACCATCAATGCGTTTTTTGCACTGTGGACCAACGTTGCTGCGTTGTCTGTGCAACCTCCAACAATGAAGAAGTCAAGCCAAAGTCAGCGCAACACGAAGGCTAAATAGTGTTTATACTGTACGAGAGGGGGCAAGCACAAAGACAAACACGTCCACAAACACACAGCGTGTGCGATCAGGTCATTGTGCGGCATCATTATCTAGCACATCTACAGCAGGAAAACAACTGTTATTCAATTTGCACCAAGTAAATCTCTAAGGCTGTTCAATTCATCAGGGCCAATTACCGATACAAAGTGCTGGAGGTTATCTCCTCTCGCCACATACTGCACTCATTCAGACATAGACCATCGGCTCTGTTATGAATCAAGGTGCTGCCTGCTCGGCTGCACAATGGCCTTTTGGTGCACGCTGGGAAACTGGGTGGTCCGACTATTTTACACTGGCCAGCTCAGTCGAGGTTGTCCGGCGGCGTTTCTCAAGGACGCTAGATGACATCCTGATAACAGGGAAGGAGAAGTAAGTAAGTCGCAGCAGGGCGCAGCTCCTCCGGGTCTGGGTCTGTTGGGCTCTGTTTGCATGTCCTGCTTCGTGATCCCTTCTAATTGGCCGTCATTACACCCCACATTACCCTATCAGGGCACGGCTAGAGGGGGAAACAGACCATGGTGGCGGATGGCACGCTTTGGTAAGTCTGAATTACACAACTCCGGGGCCATGACAAATATTGGTGCAGTCGATAACTGCTAATGTAAGCAATGGAACAGATGCCCACGGTGGAATAACAACAAATATAGTCCGGTTAACCTTCTCGCTAGGCTGCCTTCGACCAGCCAGAGAGGTGCAGGCTCGGTCAAGCGCACATGATGGCTCTCATTTAGCTGCGATTGTGTTTCTCTCTGTTGTGTTAAGTGTTTATTAGTTTAGCTGCTTGTTTTTTTGCGTGTGGTGAGGTGTCTCCTGTTCCGTGTGGTCAATTGTAGTGTGATTTAATTGCGGCCAGAGTTTATGAAAGCTAAAACAAGTGGAAATCCTTCATAGAAATAATCGGTTTCTTCAGCGAACAAACAAAGGGTCATTTCACTCCATATTTATGCCTTTTGATGTCTTTGTAGCTGTTAAAGAGCAAGTCGGAGCATAAAATGTCTTAAAAATTTTTTTGCAAAAATGAACAAATAAATGGCTCTTCCTGATGTAAGTCATTTTAAATGGAAAAAATGTGAATATTCTCTAATTCCAGCTTCATGAATGGGAATATTTGCTGGATCCCTGCAACAAAATAAGAAATATTTCAGAAGTTTGGGTTGTTTTTTGCCAAACATTAGTTAATGAACTTGGATTTTAAGAAGCTGTGATGTTATATGACATTTTCTATCATCCCTGATTCCGTAAGAAGAATGCCATATAAATAAAGTTTATAATTACTTCAAATCCATTACTATAGAATATAAATGGCAGTCAGTTGAAAGAATTGCCAGAAAAAGATTTTTGGATTCATACATGTATTTTTTCCCCCCACAGTGAAGAAGTGATGATAATTTCTATATAATACATAGAGAACTGCCTCTTCTCAGCTCTCATTCAGCTGCGATTGTGTTTCACTGTTGTGTTAAGTGTTTATTAGTTTAGCTGCTTGTTTTTTTTTTTGCGTGTGGCGAGGTGTCTCCTGTTCGTGTGTGGTCAATTGTAGTGTGATTTAATTGCGGCCAGAGTTTATGAAAGCCGCCACCGCAGCGTGAAAAAAGTGGAAATCCTTCATGGTAATAATCGGTTTCTTCAGCCGAACAAACAAAAAGTGTGTTTATACAACTAAATGCATGAACGAGGAATCACTTGAGAGAAAAAAACGCAGAGATAAAGACGCAGCAGCAGCAGCAAAGATTACTTCCATACTTTTTTTAAAAATTTTATTTTGTGACTCATGAGTTTAATTGTTTGTTTTTGTTTGGAGAATCTGCTTATGTTAATTATGCTCTCCTCTGTTTGAGAAAAATAAGAGTCAAAAATATTTTTCTGCACAAACACAAACACTTTGACAGAATGCAAACATGAGAAGTCCCCCCCCCCCCCCACGTTTTTCTTCTTCACGCTCGCGCAAATCCACACCTCTCAGGCCCGCCGCTGAAGGAAATTAAACATCTGTCTTTTCTCTTCCTCACTTCTGCAAAACTTGGCATCTTTGAGTAATTTTTGTACTTTTTTTTTCTTGTCCTGATCAGGTCTGGGATTCCCTCGCCACAGCCGAATTCAATTTACTCTAGTTTTTTTTCTTTTCTTTTTGTGGGAGAGTAGTTTTCGGCTCATACAGGAGACTTGGAGGATAGCAGCGCTGGGACTCTGGGCCCAAACCACTACGGGACGAAGCCTCGGTCGGGTTTTTTAGACCCCGATAGATGAGACTGCAGCCTTGACCCATGTGCCGAGCTGCCGAGTTGCTTGATTGAAGTGCACCACACTTGAGAACATCAGCGCCTTGCATCCATTGAAATAATAAGCTGACCCATAGAGCTGCTCGCCTTTGAGCTGCAGCCAAACCATCTGAATCCACTCTGCCCAAATGAGGGCTTATTTTTCAAAGCGTCTCTCTCATGTGCGCCGGCCGACCCTGCACCCGTGTTTCTCTGCGAGTGAAACAGTGAAAAACGGGACGTCGGAGGCCGTATTGGAAAAGCAGCAGATCACGTCTGTGGCTAAAAAGTTTGTTTGGTGAGTCACATGTTCCTGGAGGGTTGTGTTTTCACAATTTGGCCAAGTCGCAGTTTTTCTTTCCAGTTGTTTCCCCCCCAACCCCACCAACACTAACACCACCAAGTTTTGTTTGCTGTTTGTTCGTCACCTTTAAGCCATGAAGATTTCTCTGGTGTCTCTTCTGTGGCGTCACATGCAGAAAGTCCAGCTGAAACGGGATGAGACAGAATGAGATGAGAAAAGCACTTAAAAAGTTTACATGTCACATTTAGTTTTATGGCAGTTGTTCTTTTTTTTAAGGCCTGTGTACAAAAAGCATCAATCTCATAGATTTAAACCACATTTAGCTACTTTGGATCCACAAAATCCAGGTAATGCAAGCAAGTGCAATAAACAAAATGCAGTGAGTTAAATGTGGAACATGAAAATCTACATTATCTTGGAATTAATGCATACACATCTACAAGGACCATATTGAATCATGACAAAAGAAAGTAAATGCCACTATAAAGTCATAAAGTCGCAGAACTAACAATGTACTATCCACAGCTCTGATTTTCACGTGCAGAACTCCACATTATATAGACATTAATTATCAAGAAAATAGAGAATAAAAGCCACTACATCATGTTGTGTTGCTCTTTTTTAGAGTTAATACAATGACAAACTGTCATACACCTACTGAATTAACCACACACTATGCACAGTGGCATAGTGTGACTAGTGAAATTCCACATTATATAGCAAATTGTGCATATATTATCATGATGAATTAAGAAAAGAGAGAATAAAAGCAATCATATTATGCTGTGTCGACCTGTTTTACAGTTAATGCAATTATAAACTGCCGTACAAATACAGAACTAACCACAAACTGTGCAGCTGCAGTTCTGACATGTTGAATTCTAGATTATACAGAAATTAATACCAGTATTAACATGTTAAAACTAGAAAACTGCAAATGAAAGCAACTGAATTATGTTGAACCTTTTTAGAGTTAATGCAGAGATAAACTGGCATACAACTAGTTAAACCAACCACATCTAATGCACATCTCTGATTTGACATGCAACACTTCTGGTTATACATACATTTTTAACATCTGTTATTATGCTGAACCTAGAAAATTTGATGTCACTGTATCATGTGGTATTGAGACTTTTTTGACTTAACACAATAGCAAACTGGCACATAGTTACCATGTACTATGTGAGATTCTAGATTATATAGAATTTTTTGCTATATTATCATGTTGAACCAAGAAAATGCAGAATAAAGCTACTGTATCATGTTATGCTGACAATTTTTAGAGTTAATACAGTGATGTACACTTCTACAACTAACCACATATAAACACAGCTGCAATTTTAACAAAAGATAAATTAAATAAACCAGTAATGAATCAGCTTAAATACATATTGCATGAGGAAAAATATCTTAAAAAGCAAAAAAAAAGTTGATTTCTTTTCATCGTATCTTTAACACATTAGCTACTAGCAACATAATCTTGGACCTGAGATGCTTTGCAGGGTCATTTCACTCCATATTTATACCTTTTGATTTCTCTTTGGCTGTTAAAGAGCCCAAAATGTTTTCAAAATCTTTTCAGAAATCAACAAATAAATGACTCTTCCTAATATAAGTCACTTTAAATGGAAAAAATTTGAATATTTACTAATTCCAGCTTCACAAATGTGAATATTTGCTGGATCCCTGCAACAGATATCTCAAGTTTGAGTTGTTTTTTTGCCAAACATTAGTTCATAAGTGAACTTGGGTTTAAAGAAGCTGTGATGTTAGATGAAAGTTTCTAACATCCCTGATTTATTGCCTCTGTGCCTTAAGTGATATAAATAAAGTTTTTTATTGCTTCAAATCCATTACTCGTGAATATAAATGGCGGGTTAGCTGGTACTTAAAATAATTGTTAGTTGTTCAAGTCAGTTGGAAGAAGTGCCAGAAAATGATTTTTTTTGGATTCATTCATGTATTTTTTCTCCCACAATGAAGAAGTGGTGATAATTTCTATATAATACATAGAGAGCAAAGTCAAATGTAAAGTTTGAGAACATAATATGAGAGTCGTTGGTCAGAAAAGGTCAAGGAAAGTTAATCTCATTGTGTTTACAGTGAAGGAGCGAAGTGGTCGAACAGGTTTTCGACGTGGTTTCCATTTTCAGTAATTTCATACGGTTCACTGAGAAATGTCAGGCTTCACTAATAACTCTGTGTGTCCCAGCATTCCCTCCGCCCCGTTTTCTCTTTTTTCCCCCCACGTTGACAAGTCTTTACAACATCTGACATGTGTTTGAATTCAAAAGGCCAAGCGGAGACTCCTCGTTTTCCATGCTCGTCTATCCATTTCGGGTTTCTTTTCTGCATCTCACCCCTGATTAAAGCTGTCGGTGGGTCATCTGCAGCCCACAATCTGCCCCACCCACGCAGCGAGTGGTGCAGCCGGATACATGCATGGGAATTTAATCTGGAGTGGACATTTGGGGGAATTTTTAGAGGCAGACTGGAGAAGGAAATCTGCAGAAATCTTGTCAGTCGGCGGTCAGCTGAAACACCTCAAGAGGGGAGAAAAGTTAGCAGAAAAGGAAAGTGCATAAAGGGAGAGGAGGAAGAACAGGGAGCGACGGAGGAAGACGTCACCGTGCAATCTGCTCCCTCAGCACAGCTTCTCAGATGTGGTCTGGCACCTAGTTCACAAAGCCAACCAGATCCACACATTGCCTTCATATATCTCTGGAAAGGGGTGAGTGAGGAGGAGGAGGAGGAGGGTGTGTGATGGGGGGAATGTAAAGGGGGAGACAGAAACTGGGAGCGGGTGACAGAGGAGGAGGAGGAAGGGGTGGGTGGTGTAGAGGAGGGGGGACTGAAGAAGAAAGGGAAGAGCAAGTCTTTTGTGTTTACTCACATCGAGTCGCTGCCAGAAACTTTAGACCACATAAGCGATTCACTTTTGTCATCTTTGCTGACCCAGTCCCATGTAAAAGATTGATGAGAGAGATGATGAACTAAAATAAACCAATCTCGCAGTCACTCACACAGACAGACAGCCGGGGAGGCAGGCGAGCAGACAGGCTCTTCAGTGAGCAAAACCAGACCCAGATACTCTCTGGCCAAATCTCCCAATTTCTTTCTTTTTTTTTTTTTTTTTTCCCTCCTTCAGTCTGGCCGGTCATTCAGTAGCAGCCTGCTGCCCTCTTTTGTCAATATTACTGCTGCACTGAAGGGACATCACTCTGATCACAGACGGAATAAAAAACTACACATTTGTAATCTTCCTCTAATAAATGAAACCTAGAAGTCATTTCAAATGTTCGGAATCTGACTGAAATCCATTTTACACATTTTTCTCATCATTTAACCTGTTAAAATATGCCTTCTTTAATTAACTTCCCTCTAGCAGAGTGATAACGTTAAATAAATAACTTATCACAGTATATATGATGCACTGCCTCCTCCCCCTCCCTCCCTCCCTCCCTCAGTCCTCAGAGTTCCTCCATAGCTTCAACAGTATACAGAATTGCAGCTTTTATGAATCCATAAAAGGATGTCTTGTTTTAACGAGAAAAGAAATTCATTGCTACCATAATTGGTAAGTGCCCAAATCATTAAGCCCTAATGCGGGGCATTTCCTTTGGAGGTAGTTTCCATTTAAGAGACAAGTGTCTAATTGGTGAGTTGTTGAAAAGCACCACTACCTCCCCAGAGATCGTTTCTGAAATCATATAGAGGATAATTCCCTTTCAATTAAAAGCTACAGTATTCCAGGTTTTGATTTAATTGAATGCGTTTATTCAAATTGAGGGGGTGGGGGGTGGGGGGGTGCTGTGGCTGGGGTGGCAGCGCCGTGATTCCATTAAGGGTGGTGTAATATTACGAGGCCAGTGTGAAAATATCACTCTGTCTCAGGAAAATAGAGCAATATCAGAAACAGATTGCTGGAAAAACAGAACACTCCAAAGTAGACGGCGGCCAGCACGGGTGCAGATTGAATAAACAATGTTCAGTGCAGAAAGCATAATGCTGAATAAAGATGACCTGCAGCTGCCTCTGCCGCTGCCGCCGCCGCCGCATTTGAATATTATTGGAATTAATTTGTCAGAACATTGACTATTTGTCAGGAGGCAGAAAAGATCTCCTGCAGTTTACAAAGAAATGCACGTGCTGGAATACTGTAGCATGAAGCCGCAGTTTGGATAAATTTAGGGCAACGTGGGTGGCAACCGTTGCTTCCAATATGTTTGTGGGTGACACCAGCAGAAAATGCAGCTTCATCTAAATGGCTTAGTTAAATTACAAATCCAGCTTCCTAAAAGGTGAGAAGTTATCTCCTCATCTCTCAGTTTGTTTCTCCACCCCCCACCCCTGGCAGGTGTCGCACCCACACTGTGGCCTCTGGGCTGCAGCAGCAGTGCAGCGCTCTCAGATAAGGCCTGTACGGAGACAAGCGCACATCCTGTATGAGGTTAGGGCCCCACCAAGCGCAGCACTCGGCTGCAGTGCATGTCAGTGTGTGTGTGTGTGTGTGTGACCGCAGGCTCCTTCCCGTCTCCACGCCAATGAGGACAGAGCCTGCGGTTGCCGAGCACAGGTGTGTGTGTGTGCACGACAAAGAGAGACCTGAGAAACTCCGCCGTGTTCTGATCTCATGGTCGTTTTGATAAGTCTGTAAAGCAAACAAGGTCAGAGAGGGTGAGGCCGTTATGACGCCGGTCTACAGATGTCGTGATCTCACTGCTCACCGGCTTTCAACTCCCCTCACTGAGGCTTGTCTGCGGTTTGAGATGACAGTGTTCAATACAAAAAGGTTTCTGTCTCTATTTCATTGTCAAATATCCTCACTGATCTCTTGGTGCTGTTTGGCACTTAGAGGAGGGGAGTCCTGTGAAACTTGTTGGTGGCCCCGGATTGAAATTCAAATCAGAGTCACGGAGCCATTTGTCAAAGACAGTGTGTGTATAAGCTGAACTTTGACAGAAAAAAGAAAGGAAAAAAACCCAAGTTTATTCACAGTTCCTTCACACATCTGGGACTGCAATGCCCTCTGATGGCTGCACCAGTATAAACCCGGCGTGCAGTTTAAATGGAGAGGAAAAGTGAAAGCAAAGCCTCCCACAATGCGAGCGAGATATTGTGTTGAATGAGGCTGGACGTGTTGGAGGTGGGGGGTGGAGGGGGAGCATCACATGTTGTCAATATGGAGAGGATTTGGAAGCTTCCTGTACCGTACTGTAAACTGCTGCCTCCATGAAGCCTTGCCGCATCATCACTGCTGTTGACGTGTGTGTATATAAAGAAAACCTGTGTTTACCAGCTTTGTGTGAACTTATGAATTTATGCATGTGTGCATGTGATAACAAATTTTCCAATATTCCTAAAGCTGTGATATTGCTTCAAAACTACTGAAGTTTATGCATGTTTGGGTCGCACACATGCCTCTCACACACACACCGGATATCATCTACAGGCCATCTCACAGGCCATCCCATCAAAGGAGCGACGATTTCTCCCATTCCCTGCGTTTTTCTTTTTACTCTCTCTAAATCTGACACTGTTCTCATAATAAGCAGCCTTGCATATCAGCTCCTTGGAAAGAGATGCAACTACTCAACTGAAGGAAAGAAGGCAGGAGGGAAGGAAGGAGGAGGGGAGGGAGGGGAGGAGGGATAGAAATCGCGAAGACTTCTGTCACTTCATGAAAAATAGCTTCCCCTTTGGACGGAACTTCACAGGCCACAATCAAGCGGTGCCAAGACGCTGCAATCGTGGCAAATCAAGTCAGCATCTATTAATAATATTTCTGGGGCTGCTGCGGTGAGTGCGCGGCGTGTCCTCCCGCTGTCACAGCCCCGTGATGGAGCGCTGCCTTTATCTCAGCCCTGGCACGCTTCTGTCACCGTGATAAACAATTCACACACAAATATGAATAAGGATCCTCCCAGTAGGCCCCTACACACCCTGCCTTTTCCCCTCATTTTCTAGATGGGGGGAATGTAATCTTCAGGCTTGGTCTTTCTCTCTTTTTCCTCCTTTTCTCTCTCTTTCTTTCCATCTATCTCTTTCTCCCCCCCTCCCCTCCTCTCTCTCTCTCTTTTCTTTCCACCCTCCACCCCTCCTTTCCCTCCTTTCTCTTTCTTTTCAATCTGTCTTTCAAAGATATGTAAATGACCTCGAGATGGGACCCCAGTGCGTAGGTGGTGTAGCGTGAATGTCAAAGCCCGGGCCTGTGAACCCTGCACACACACACACACTCACGTGCACGCTCGCACACACGCATGGGACTCACACGTGCACACCTGCGCCGTATAGATGTCTGCTTTGCATGCTCATTCACAATCATATGTGCTCCAGCATGGTGTGTGTGTGCGTGTGTGTGCGTGTGTGTGTGTGTGTGTGTGTGCGTGTGTGTGTGTGTGTGTGTGTGCGCGCACACCCAGACACACACAAACACGCCTGAAGGACACCGGTTTCCTGATTTTGTTTTTCACTGTCACATCAGAATCAAAGTCCCGTCGTCTCACGACCACTGTGACACTCTATCAATTATATTTTTCTTGAAATTAGTGAGTGAAAAAGTGATAATTAAAAGCATGAACCTTTGTGTTTCATTTCACTGCCTGCCAGCTGTGCTGACTGTCATACTATGCATCACCTGTAATGCTATAATTATTCAAAGATAATTCTTTCTTTAAATATGATCTAGTAAAAAAGAAATTAATATAGAGTATTGCGTGGGTAAATTGATAGTGCAGATATAGTTTCTGTATAAGAGGATGCACTACCACACATGCACAATTTCTCACTCTCATAACCCAAAGAAAAAAACAATATGAATTTCTAAGGTGGTTACTGACAGTTAAGGTTGGAAGGTTCAACCTTTTTTTTGTTTTTTTGGTTGTTTTGTCTTCCAAAATGTACCAGTTCTGATATATCCAACAACATGAGGATTTGGCTGCAGAAGCCTTGCAGTGAGTCCTCCACAGATATCACACCAGTAGTAGTACTTAGTTTACTCATTTTGCAAAGATTATTCCTTTGTCATTCACTATGAAATCATTAAAAGTGCTCAACGCTGCTCATTTAAGGATTAAACACAACAATAATGCAACATGGCCTGACTGCCCCCTGAATCTTAATCTCAATTGTGAAATAAATGTTAGAAAACTGACTGATGGATTCTAGTTTGACTTGTTTTGCAGGCTAATTCTTATGCAAACTCTTATTTTAATGACGATTTAATGGTAAAATGTAACTAAGTGCATATATTCAGGTAGTGTATATCATTTTGACATACTTTCACATTTCAGGAGGAAATATTGTATTTTCTACATACTAAACTGCGTAACAGTTAAAAGTCATTAGTTTCACCTCCAGAAAAACAAATTCTCTTCGACATTATGTAATGTAAAGGGATTAATATTCAAGTCATATCATGTAGTTATAATTTGGCATTCATGTGTTCATTTTGCCTTTTTGTAAGATTTGCTAATACATGACTTTTAGTTGTAGTGGAGTATTTCTATGTAAGTATTGTTACTTTTACTTGAGTACAATATTGTCATTTTTTGTCCACCATTGTGTACGTCATAGAACTACGCGTTTAGATTACTCTACCTCACATTTTAAAAGTTAATTTTGGATTTTTTTTACCGGTCTGCATGTATTATGCTACAGGTAAAGTTACTTCACATGTTTTCCAAACAAAATGTGGCTAATAAATGAACAATCACATATTGTTACAGACTAAACTACGTAACAATATATTGTGGTTAAAAGCAGTTTTACCTCCAGCAGCTACCACTTCAAAGAAACCAAAAAAAAAAAACTATTTAGATGTTATTAAATGCAACCGTTTTCCTGTTTCTGAGATTTGTTACTATGCTAATTTGGGACTTTCAATTGTAATGGAGTATTTCTGTTTGTAAGTATTGTTACTTTTACTCAAATAAGACATCAAAATACTTCTTATACCCCTGTGTAAGTGATAGATAGATAGATAGATAGATAGATAGATAGATAGATAGATAGATAGATAGATAGATAGATAGATAGATAGATAGATTCTTGCAAAATAAAATCCCTCAAATTATCATTAAATGAACTTTACCTCCACCAGCTATGACATAAAAAAATCATATGTTATAATGTAACATCCATGAGTTAATTTTGTTTCCATGATTTGCTAATGCATGACTTTTAGTTGTAATGGAGTATTTCTGTATGTAGGTACTGTCACTTTTACTTAAATAAAACATCAGAATATTTCTTCAACCACTAAGTCATAAAACTACATGCTTCCATTCATAAATAGATAGAAAACTACATAAATACAGCAATAATTTTCAGTGGTTGGTCCCTCCTTGAGTATTTCAGCTGGTACTTTATGCTAATACTCACATTTGAGAAGGAAATACTGTGATTCTACTCCTCTACGTTTATTGTACTCCAGTAAAGGTACCCTTGCAGTTAAGATTTGAAAAATTCTGAAGATAAAACGATTACTGAATGAAATATCACATGTTGTAACCTAACTTCACCTCTGCCAGCTTTGATGTGGAAGTTATGTAATGCAACCAAAATGATAACTAAATAATATGTTATAATTTAACATTCACAACTTTATTTTGCTTGACTTTTAGTTGTAATGGTGTATTTTACAAGAAATTACCACTAAGTAATAAAAATAAACATTTATATCCATACATGGATGGATGGATGGAGTTTTTAAATACAGACTGCTCTTCTTCTGTGGTGTGCAGCAGCAGCAGCAGCAGCAGCAGCAGCAGCGCAGTTCACACCTGGTCTGTTTGGTGTCTAATTGTCAGTGGCTGCTCCCTGCCAGGCCCGGTCCCTCCATGTCCGTGATGTAATTGCGTATTTCCGCAGTGAAACATCCAAAGAGGCCTAAATGAGATTTCACTCAGCGGGACGGAGCCTTCGGTGGGGTGCTGATGATGAATGTATTGTAAGATTGATTAGCGCCAGTAAGAAGTGTGGCGGATATGGCCACCAGAGGTGTGTGTTTGTGTGTCTGTGTGTGCGCGCATGTGAGAAACAGAGAAAAAAAAAACCAGAAGAGGTTGGTGGTACAAGCGAATAGGTGTGTGAGTGCGATGCTACGTGTGATGTGTGTGTTTGGACGGACTGCAGAGAGTGTCGCTCAGGTGAGAAATGGCACATGGAGAAGAGCCAGGAGGTGAGGAAAAACGTGAGGAAAGCAGGAAAAAAACAAACAAGCTCCACGTCTGCTTAATTTCAGTAGACCGCGACAATCAAACAGCAGCACAACACAATCCTAACAAGTAACTTTGTTTAGTATTCATTCTTAAGTGAAATATATCTCAGTGGCTTCAGATGCCGCAACAGTTTCCCAGCTTTCAATAATTGGGTTTCACCTGTCATGTTCTATATGCTGCTGGAGTGATGTGTCTTATTCGGCGTTGGCTCAAAGAACACGTATTTGTTTCTAAACAAATCCTGCACAGCAAAAACTGAGAATTTATGCTCACTTTGTCAAAATCGATCAATTTCTTTGCAGAAGAAGTAAGTTTCCGGCACTAAATATAGAACTAAATCACACGTAAGATGAATATGTTTTACATCGTATTAATACAACACGTGGTTTCGCTTATTATATTCAATATTTCAATGCCAAAAGTTTTAAATAGAATCTTGCACTTTGCTTTTTGTTGCCACCTTAAAAAGTTTCTAATGACAAATCAAACTTGCTTCCCATCTCAGAAAGTTTGCTTGTTGCTCCAAGTAGGTTTATTGCCCAACTATGACTTAAAGTGAGCAAACTTTTATTTTGAAAAATCCAAACTAATTCAGGTCATAATGTTAGTTCATGTAATAGTATAGTTAAAGGTTAAATAAGATTGAATAGCTTCAATGCACCATTTAGCATCTACACAACATCTTGTGGTGTTTTTTGTGTTTCAGTTTGCACACTTTTAAGGTTAAATGGAGGAAAAATTACAGCAGAATGAAGCAAATTTTCAGAAAAAACAGATAAAATGACTTTTAATATCTTTAATGCACTTTTTAGACATCTACAGAAGATGTCGTGTTTTTTTATTTTCATTTTGCACATTTTTAAGTTTAGTTGGATGGAATGTTAGAGCAGAATGATACAGATGATTAGAAAAAACGAAGATGAAATAACTCCTCGTGTCTTTCATGCACCGTTTCGGCATCTACAGAACAAGTTGTGGTATTTTTTTCTGTTTCGGTTTGCACACTTTAAGGTTAGTTGGAGGTAAAATTACAACAGAATGATACAAATGATTAGAAAAAAACTACTAATGGAACATAATTGTCATAATAAGGTGTTTACCAGAAAAAAAAACTATGTTTGCATTAAATGTAAATCACTGTAGTATTTATTGTTTTGGAAATTAAGAGAATTAGAAGAAGCAGCAGTAATCCTGAGTAACAGTTGAAAAAAAAAACAGAAAATAGCAAATTAGATGCTGTATTGGTAGCATTATAGTATTGATTCCACAAAAGAACCGAAGAAAAAGTTACTGTAAACCAGAAGCTGTGAAGCAAAGTCAAGTACAAGATTTCACGTGTCAAAATCTTCTGTAACATTCACTGAATTGAGTCAAGCAAACCTTTTATGCATCAAATATCTGAACTTAATGATAATTTCGGTTCACATTCTGTAGGATTTAACACATACAGGTTATACATGTGCATTTACTTTGATTGTATTTGATCCCTATACTGTATGGCAGTAACAGTGTAGTACAGAGAGGAAAAGGCTGCGTTAAATTCAGCCCACTGTGGTTTGACACTGCAGAGCACTTCTTTCCACAGACACCTGCATCAACAATTCTCAACTGCATACATGCAAACAGAATCTCTAGACATTCCTTTAATATGCTGTGCTGTAGAGAATCTGTAAATTCTGCAGAGTTTCCAGCCCTTTGTTGTCCTTACAAACCTGATAAACATGGTTTTGTGTTCCCGAAAGCAAACAAGCCCTCAGATTCCATTTAAGCCCTGGCTGTGGCGTGGTAGGACACAGGCCCCTGGGTTTGGCATGGGATCACTGTACCTCCTTCATAAGAGGGAAATGTCTGTGCAACCCTTCCCTACTGGAAGCTAGCCATGGCGCAGACAGCCAAAAACGCTGCACGGACAATTCCCCCCACTCTGGTTTTTAATGGTGGTACACAGAGGCAATAATCATAAAAAGCCAGGGTCTCTTTCTGAATGGTTACTGACATTCGTCTCCAACAGTAACCACAGCCCCGATGCTGGGCAATTTCCCCTCAACATGCAAAACTGTGGGGACAAAATGTGGGACCTGCCATTCTCCATGCATATTAAAGACACTTGTCATCAAGACGTCACCCAGGAGCTATGAGAACAAGAGGTACAGTTCCTCCGAGACAGACTCACTCACCATCAAAACCATGAAATTAGAGCCGGGAAAATATCCTTGTGATGGGAAAAATGCTACACTTTAGTGCATTTTGCATATAAAAAAAACTGAAACGGATGCATGTAAATTGCCTGTGCCACAAAGACAAATTGGTAATTCAGGTTTGGAATGAAAATGACACTAAAGTGCAAAAAGGAAATGGTGCAGCGTGAAAGGAATAAGGGTTGTTAAAATGTCACATTTGAGATTCTGTGCCTTTAGGAATCGAGATGTATTGTTAGAGGAAATGTGATAAACACGAGCCAAATGTACGGGTAGCAAATAGAGCTCCATGTATGCCGTGTTGTCTTAGTCAACGTGCTCAGAGCGACGCCCACAGAACAGACCCGAGCTGATGAATGCACAATTTGTGGTTATATACTTCCTTGCACCTTTTTCTTCAGAACTCATACATTTTCCCTATAATGACGAAAAAAAGGAACGTGTACCCACACAATGACATTCAAACGCATAAATGAAAACCAAACGTTGAGTTGTTCAAAGCACTGAGATGTACAGTACATGCTCATGTACTTGCATTAAGAGCAGGCAGGAATGAATATTTCTCACTTTGGACAACGTGTTCAGTGTAAATTCGACACTGCAGCTGATGTTTGAAGCGCTTTTTAACACAGTGGAGATTGTTTGTTTGTCGCCTGTGTTTTTGGTGTATACACCGTATAAAGAAAGGCAGATCACTTACCCCCACATGGGTGACACAAGCCCCCCTCGGTTTGTCCCTGGGCTTCCTCAGGCCCCAGGACCAGTGCCCTCCAGGATGACAAATGGCCTTAATGAAATTGGACAACTCAGCATACATGCATAAGAGGATGTTAAATATTGATAGTGAAGATCAACGTAGCGGTGCATATTCCACTCTTTAATATTTTAAGTGTCAGACAGGCCTATTGTCTATCTATTGAGGGGGGGCAGCGGTAGGTAAATCACTGTCTGCGTCCCTCAGGTCTCTTTGTGATGGCCTGGCCGGCGTTAACTCTGTTACAGATGAGAGCACCCAGGTCCTTTGCATATATGCTCAACAAAAGTGAGTCAAGGCGATAGCTAGGTAAAGCTTTTCATAAATCTGATAGCGGCGGTTTATGCATTCAGAGACCACATGTGCGAGCAAACAAGCAAGCAAATAAAAACCATATATTTATTTAGCAGCAACAATCAAAGGCCCGTTCTGAGGGAGTTCCATTTAAGCCACAATAAGAGCCACTCTGAAATCTGCCTCCCACTGATGATAAACATGAGCTCGATTTTGATCTCCAGCTGAAAGGATGAGTCTTAAGATTTCATAATAATCCATGCCCTTGCATTCTCCTTTTGTATCCCCCTAGCCTCTAATGTATTAATCATTTTCTTTTTTTTTTTTACAATTCTCAAGTTATGAAAGAACATGTAATATCAAACAGTGTGCGCATGCCAACACAGTGTACTTATCAGAGTGGCGGCGCCGCACCTTGAGGGCGTGTCGTCGAGGCGGCGCAGCGGCGAAGGCAAAGATCACATGAATAACCATTATTCAAATCGATTCAAATTAGGGGGGCACTCAAAGTAATCGGCTAATATCCTACAAAAAAATCAATTCCACTCCCATTTGGACACAATTGAATGCGTCTGAAGAGGGCAATTATTAAACACACAGATCAGATCCATAATTGGCGGGGGAAGGGGGACGTATTGTCATGAGGGCTAATGCACTTCCACCGAGCCAAGAGCCAGAGAAGACACTGGCAGCGGGTAGAAACTGCCAGGGACTTTAGGAGGGTTGGTGTTGGGTGGTGGCGGTGGATGGGGGGGGGGGGGGCTTTGCCTAGCAGGGCCCATTCTCCTCCAACCTCCCCCCCACCCATCTTCCCCTACATCCCCTGGAGGCTCGCTTCACTCTGGGTCCCTGACACACCGGAGGGATGACCCTGGGAATCTCATTATGCATACAACCAAAGTGTGGCCCCCTCCCACCACCACCACCACCACCACCAACAGAGCCACTGCTACCCAACCGCCACCCCCCAACTAATGCATTTGCATACAGAAGACAGACCAAATAAGGTAATAAATCAGCGGCCTATATTCAAATGGTTTGCAGGGAGATTGAAACCCCTGCATACACTACCTCGAGTAAATTCACCCACATGCCGCTGAGCCTGGATACCCATTCTCATCAGCGGACACAGGCGCTGCGTCCACCGGACACCTCGATATAAATATATATCCCGCTTCATTGCATTGCCGAGGGACGAACTACCTCAATATATCAATATACATATGCTTATATCTCATATGCCTTGGGCAAACTAACTGCCTCGGTTATAAGGCTGTGCTTTCATGGCACCCGAAGGTCACAGCTCATACTGGGAGAGGGAGGGTAATTTGAATATTGCACTTAATGTAGGTCTTTGGACACCACCTCTGCCAATTCACTTTGCCTCATCAATAATGAAATTGCCATGAACATGGAAATCAAAGTAATTTCCTTAAGGTGGGATTACAGAGGGTTTCAATTTTCCTACCAACATGTAATCGAGCTTTTTGTGCTGGCAACAAAGTGATACTTTATTTTAAGCCGGCGTGATTCGACATGAAGGAAGTGGCGTCGCACATGCTTGATATGGTTGATTTTGAAAAAAAAATAATAATAAAAGTCTGAGAATAAATAAATAGGAATGTCTGGGCTTTTGTGCATGCTTGAATAGGACACAGTGAGATGGAATAATAAAATCAAACCCTAAGCAGAGTAAGATATATTTGTGTGTGTGTGTGCTGACTGGCACAATAAAGCGAGGCCCACTATGATTGCATTATGATCTGGTGGAAAATGAATTCTGCTTAACAAGCCGACCCCCCCTCCTCCTCCCGCACGCACACAAACCTCCAACCAACACCCACCTACACACACTTACTTCCATTCCATTATTTTCAATGAAAATGGGGAGAAAAAAGATGCATTTTAAGATACATGCAAATAGCTATCCATCAATCAATTTGTTGGTCCCAAAACTACCATCAAAGGGGCAGAGGCTGTGAAGTATGCAATTCCCCATCAACAAATGGAGGATTGAAACTGAATCCTTCAAGCTTAATTAATGGGAAGTCTGCCACTATTACTTGGTTTGTTTAACGCGCCTCACACAGAGGGCAAGTTGTCCTTTTTTGAATCACTGCACTGAATTCCACTTGTTCAACATCACTGAACTGCTTTTCATGCAAAAAAACAATCCATCTCATTTTTAATCCTTTCCTCTCATGGGTCGACATGTCATTATTTTGATCCCCACGTACAATGGCTTCACACATTCATATCGCATCACTCGCTGAGTGTGTGGCAGTAATTATCACGAGGCAGAGATTTCTATTTGTAGAATAACTACCTACAGTTAGGCAGAGGCACTGAGGCAGTAATTTCTGTCTCATCCCAAAGTTCAGCCCCACGCCAAATACTTCCCCTCTCCAGATAGCCAATTACATCTCAGTAAACAGTGACTGGAAATCCTATTTTAACTGAAGCATCAATGCAAATCTATAATAAAAACTAATAAGAAAAAAAACACAAAGTTTGTTCGAAAAATGTCAAGCTTGAACTTTCTGTAGGGAGCCAAAATGGAAATGAGTCAATGTAAATAATGGTTTAATAAAATCCCCTCCAGTGTAAATCCAATGTGAAATTAGCCAAAATACGGGAAACTTTTCACCCTCTTGAGCTAATAACTGGTGACAGGAAGAGAGCTTAAACAAAAGATCAGTCAAGCGTTCATTTGAATATTCAAATCCTTTTTAATAAAACTCGGCTTGATTCATTTCCCATAGATTTGCCAAAAACACTCATTTTGAATTGGAGAGAACATCATTTGAATTTTCTTTTTTTTTTCAGAGAAGAGGGACAGAGAATGAAACAGTACAATTCACCTGTTTAAGGTCATTGTCTCAAAGAATGAGCAAAACAAGATGTTTAAACAGTAAATACTCATCATAGAAGCACACACGAAAGTATCTGCATTAGATTAAACCACCATAGATTTGTTTTCATATATGGGCTCTATCACACTTTTCTTCTATTCTGATGTTTCAGATATTAGAATCTAGATTCCTACATTTCCCATAGTGCAACATGATGCCATCTTTGAAAAGACTTCCTCAGTGTTTTTTGTGGCTTCATCGAAATGAAATTATACAACTGTTCCCAGTTGAGGAGGTAAGGAGGCTAATCTGCAAGCATTTGTGCTGCCAGTTTACTACTAATGGCTATTTTACTATCAGCTAATCCTTTGACTGTTTTGCCGAATAATTGCACTAATTTTCCTCCAAAAAAGCAACATGACCATTTCGTTTAAGTGTATTTAATCTTGACGAATTGTGTGTCGTTGAACAATGCAGACAGAACAAAATTTACACATAAAAATGCAAAACTGTAGGCTTAAACTTCAACATGATGGAAATACATTAAAAAGAGGGCTTATTTTTTTAAGGCAACATTGCATCTCTATAAGAAATGCGAGTTTCTATCAAGATGGAAGGTTGGATCGGTATAATAAAGCACAACATGGACATTTTATGAGCAGATACCAGCTAGTGCAGCTCGTTTTCCTCCTCTTGCTCTCTGACTTCGGTAGTAGCTCTGAATTTTATGTAAATGTTGCTAATTTCATGTAAAATATGGTGAGTTTGTGGCACACATTGAGGATTTTAGCAGAGCAGAGAAGCAGCTTGGTGGTCAACATTGTACCTTAATGAGCTGTGTTTCAGCCACTATTCCATACTTGTTTCATTGTCTGACTGCTAAACCAAAGAAGTACATAATGAGAGCAGCTTTATTGGGATGTCAGATCACAGAAGGAAGCAAAGAGATAGCACAGGTGTGTTTTATCTTCAGGGTATGTTGCAAAGTGCAACCGAAACTCTGCACAGCGTCCTAACCACCTTTTTGTTAGGTGATAACTCTAAGTAACACCTTGGGTCTAGAAACCTTTAACCGAGTCAAACTTTTCTGCTGCTGCCGCTTCCATTCTCTAAACTGTACCACTGAGTGCAGGCGACCATAACTGAAGCTAAAAACCGCTGACATCATGATGCAGAAATTATGTACAGTAGGTCCTTGGTCTACGATCTACGGTGTTTCGTGGTTACATTGCCATCTCCCATAAATTTATTCTGAAAGTCTTGTTCCATCATTCCGACGTATGCTGTTTGTGACTTTAAAACAAATTTCACCTGGGAACTAGTTGGCCAGTGGCGCAGACGAATACGTCGTCACACAATGTATTCATACATAGGAAAACGAGGAAGACAGCTTTATTAATATTTGCTGGTTGTACGCCACATTGGATTGTGCTACATTCGCTAACCTTTTTGCCCTTCATTATGGCTCCCAAGTGTAAGTCAGGCTCTTCTGATGGCAGTGCTTCGAATAAAAGGAAAGCCATCTCCACTGAAGTGAAATTAGATATAATAAAACACATAAACCACAGAGTAAAGCTAAAGAATTGTTCTCTTTTTTAATTTATTTTTACTGTACAATGTTTTTATGTCCTAGATTATGATTTCATCACTGTGTTAGCATAGGTGAGTGACATAGGTACTTGGGTCTATATATAATTGAGGGACGTTTGAAGTCCATGGGTCATATCCTGCATACATTTTTATTAAAAGTAAAAAAACTAGCGTTTTTATGTTCATTATGATCTTGTCTTTACGAATTCCATAATTATTTATTATGGAAACAATCACGAATTTAAAAAATTACTGGAAATCCCATTCAAGTAAGCTACCCATTAAAAAAAACACCTCTCCAGGAAGTGTGTTAATTCTAAATCACATGACCTGCTCCACATGATGTCATTTCCTCCTGAAGAAAAGACTGGCCAGACTCCAAGGCTTTCTGAGTTATTTAATATAGTGTGTGAGTCAAGTGTCAACAGGTTTACTACAATATCTTTATAAATAACTTTCAATTTCAATTTTACTCAACTGTATATATAACATTTAGAAGAATGTTTCTGTTAAAATGCCATGTGATGTTTGGTTATAGGCGGCCATGTTGATTTTAGGCCTGGAAACTGCCAAAATGTCAACTATGATACCTGTCAACTATATTACAAAAAAAAATTATATATTGACCCACTTATGTACATGTGTGAGTTCCGACATACAGTGAACATCCCGTTACATTGCGCCGTACGAATGGAATTCCGACCTAAGTCAAGAGCCTCCTGTAACTATACTAAAGAAAAACATGAAGAAAAACACATGCATCAGTTAAAAACACTGATATCAATGCATTTTCTGCATTAACTACACTGAATTATGCCGACTAATCTCAGCAGATCTACTACTACTGGCTGCCAGCTACCATCACACAGACTGGCAGTAAACAGCTTCGCACATCTTCATCTCTCACGTTGCCCTGCAGCTCATTGCTTCTCCCAGTCTGTGGTTTGAAGGCAAACTTCCTGATTTAACTTTAACCTGCTGTACTTGCCAACTTTGTACAAACTGTGAGACTCTTTAGCTGTGCTCTCATTCAGTTTAACCTCCCAATAAGGTGGTTTAGACATCTGATCGCTTGTTTTTTATGCCCTGCAGGACTGTTGCCGCAGATATGAGACTATATGAAGCATCATAAGAGAAAGAAACAATGACACAAGCTGCATTACACCACAGTTATCTCCTTGTCTATAGATCCAAATCAAATTGTACACTTCAAGAGCACTGCTGCAAAACTGTACGCTGGGAATTTCTATTCCTCTTTGCACGGTGTGAATAGGCCTCCCTTTTGACTCGCCTGTTCTCAAGGCCTCAGCACTCATAAACAAAGTGATTTATTCAAACTTTCCATATCAGAATTCTGCTATCTAATTACTTCAGGGGGACAGCATATTCCACTCGCCTATGAGTTATGGAGAACCTTCTTTATGAGTGAAGTTGATGGAGGATCAGGCGACGAGCTCATCATAAATCCTCAATAATGCAAACGTTTGAGGAATATCTCAAAATAAAAATGCAAATGTGATTAAGAATGGGTTAGCCTGTGCTGATATGGCAGCTTGTATCATCTAAAGAGATGCAGAGCACCTACAGCAGGGAGAAAAAAAAGTGCCACGTACTAAGGAGGCACTCAGATAAATATATTGAAAAAAAGAAAAAAAAAACACTGACTAGCATGGATGCTGTATGGTAATATCTCCTTTACAGCATGCATGGCTGCATATATGCCTGACACATGTAGACACACATGAGAACAGCCAACTGCACACAGTCTTATGAAAATGAAAGTGTGCCCAACATTTTAATCTCACACCTACATGGTCCTAACGAGGAGGCATAAACTTTTAGGAGGGAGGATGAAGTGGAGGCTCGCAGATGCAAATGGAGCACGTGGAAAATGGCGGCGGTACAATGCAGAAGCTTGTTAGTGACTGAGAGGCGAACAGTGAGGACGATCGCGACACCTCGTCACTCGCCTTTTATCTCTCGTCACCGGCAGATGAAAAATCACTGTGAATCCGCCACATCCGTCTGCATTAACATAACAAAGCCTCCGAGGGCTGAGAGAGAGAGAGAGGAAGGGAGAGAGAGCGAGGTAGAAAGAAAGAAAGAAAGAAAGAAAGAAAGAGAGGCCATAGCAACTGTCCTTCTCAAAAATCTACCCAAAGTCCAACCAATGTGCAGAATTGGCAAATTCTCCTCGCTTTTTACCTATTATTATTTATTCTTTTTCGCGCTTTCTTCCTCTTTCACGCACACATACATCAGTGAGAACAGATGTCGGGCAGCCACCCTAAAGAAGATCCTCCCCAATCTTAGCATCATCTCACCACTCAGCCAGTCTTGTCAGCACAATAGACAGGACAGAATTACAGACGGGTCTCTCTCTTTCTTTAAAAAAAAAAAAAAAAGGCACAAAAAAGAGGGACTCATCACCTCTCTCTTTTTCTATCTTGCCATTCCTCTCCATCACCACCTCTCCCCCCTCCTTCCATTCCTCCATACAAAGCTCATTGGGTGGAAAGAGAGAGGAACGGGAGGGAAGGAGGGAAGGAGGGGGGGTTGAAAGACATTATGCATATGAAAATGTCCTGAAAGAGGTGTGATTTATGTATGCATTAGATGCAGATTCCATTACGGGCCAGTGGCTCAAGTGAGATCTTTCCAGGAACACTGGGGCGACCTGATCAGACTCAGTCTCATTACTGGCCATACGGGCGAGCAGGGAAACTACTGACGGAGGAGAGAAAAAGGGTGCAACAGAGGGAGAGAAAAAAAAGAGATAGAGGAGGCATATTTACAACCTGGACACACACACCTCACCCACAGGGAGAGAGTAAATTGCAATCTGCCCTGCGAGACCGCGGCGGATCACAGACAGGCGTATCACCTGAAAGACGAGTGGGAGAGAAAAAGACAGGAGCAGGGGAAAGAAAGTGTAAATATACGTCTGTGGTCAGCTGTGAACATTGTCGCCTCGTGTTTATGTGCAAGTCTAGCATTATTTTTCACCCAAAATGGCCTTACGCGACCGTCTACTGTACGTGTTGCATCTGCATCCTTTAAAAAAAAAAAAAAAAAGACATGTATGTATATATATATATATATGCAAGTGCACGCCTGTAGGAAGCCCGGGGTGGTGGTGGTGGTGGTGGTGGTGGTGGTGGTGGAAGAGGCTTGTTTGGCTTGATAATCACGTGCCTTGCTGGAGATAAGGAAAAAGTGTTTTGTGAAAAGAAAACATGGGCGGCGGTCCCTCCATCCCGGCTGACCCCGGTGCTGTAGCCCTTGTGATTGGGGTCAGCCTGGAGATTCCTCTCTGGCCAGCTAATGTGATTGCATCGGAGCAATCCCCTTAAACGGCATCAGCTCTGATCTGCATAGTAATTGGCTCGGCTCTCCTTGGACGTGACCTTGGGGAGGGGCGCTGTCACTCCCACCGCTCCCTCCTGTACCGGCAATCATGCACACTAACATACATGCAAACTCACTCACAGTGGTATCGGGGATGGACGGAGAAGGTGAGCTGCCCCAAACAGCGACTACAGACGAGAAACGCAGGTGGCAGGTGTTAATAAACTACCAGGAAACTCTGGATATCAACTTGTATTATAAGATAATGATGAACAAAGTGTCGCAGATGGCTGTGGGAAGTCTTGTGGAAACATTTTAAGTGAGTTAGCGGGGACTAAAGTCACCAGAGAAAAAGAAGAAATAGTGAGGCAAACAGTGCAGCAAATGCCCTTAAAGCTGCTTTAAGTATAAATGAGCCTCTTCCCATTATTAGCAGTAATTCATAAAGCAGATAGGGGTTAAGTCATGCTGCTGCAATACCATTCCTCAAACACCCCTGTAACCTTCTCTCTTTTTGTCCTTCTTGCATCAGCACTATTTGTTGAAGATCTTAACGAAAGACAAAGAAGCAAATGTATATTTTATGAATGTATGCCTCTGGTTTATCTTCCTTTGTGGGGCTTGTGTATACAATCGAAACCAGCTCTCGAAGAGAAAAGCGCTTTTTCTTCTCCTGTCCCCCGATGTCAACGACAAGGTAAGTTGTGGCTTTGGCTGGCTTTTTGATATGCATTTCAAACAAGGGGGGGAGAAAACTTCACAACCATAGAGGCTAATTTGCAATGGAGATTTTTTTCTTCTTCTTTTTTTATTATTATTATCGTTCTCTGCTTCGGAAAGCAAAAACAGTCAAGGGTGTCAAGCGAGTGACAAGTTTGTTTTCCTGTAATGATTTCCGCAAACTTGAGGTCTGTTCTGTTTTGTTCCTTAGACAGTTTGACCTAGTTGGAGTGCGAGCACGTCCCCTCTCTCTTTCCCTCACTCATGCATTGTTAAAGCCGTGGGCCCGTATTAGGCACTCCCAAGTCATCACATGTCAGAAGGAGCTAATACAAACTGTGTATGTGAATAAAAATGTGAGATTTTATTTGCATTAAAGGGGGTAAAAATGGGCTTTTTCTTCTTTTTTTTGCCAAGTTTGAGTTAAGAAAAACTCATCAAGAATCAAGAAAATTTCAGGAAATGACTTTAAAGCGACCGAACGCTGTGCTTGTCGCCCCCCTGTGCAGCTCACTACAATGAATTAAATGACAGTCCCTCAGCTGTGAGTCTGACATTAAACTGCCATCTATCCCGCCTCCCCCAAGTAACCTTCCTCTGCATGGTCCGCAGCAGCAGCAGCAGCAGCGGCAGCAGCATTGCAATATTCATTTGAAACATCATCGAAACTGAAACGGGCCCAAATGTCTGCGAGAAAAAGTTTCTGAGGCATCCTCAAATGGCTGAGGGGGGAAGACTGGGGCCCAGAGGATTTGACTGGAGCACACCCAGCAATACTGAAGAGAAAAAAAAAAAAAGAAGTGCTTTGTTAGAAGAGCGAGAGGCATCCCTTGGGCTGTCTCTTTGAATAAGCCAGGAGTAAAGCATCCACCAGCACCACCAACCCCGCACACCCTCCACTTCCCCTCTCACTCACTCACTCACTCTGTACCCACCGCCACCTCCTCCTCCTCCGCCTCACCCACCGCCTCCTCCTCCTCACTCCTCCTTTCCCTTCGGAGCGACAGAGGTATAATTGTGCCACAGGGTTTTAGGTGGTGTGACATATCTGTCACCTGGAGACGTGCCGTATCGTGCTCTCCGGAGGAAGCCTCGCCTTCCTGTTGGGTGTCGTGGGGATATATAGAGACTGAGACACCGATAGAGAGAGAGATGCCGGCTAGGCTGAGGCCGTTTGTTGACTTTTGTCACCGCATTGATGCTTTGTAAACTTTCCCCCAAAAGTTTTGTCGCCGCGCTCCGGTTACACGAGATGCCACCGCCGCCACGGCAGCGGCCACAGGCTCCTTTTGAGTGTCATTAAATCTAATACAAAGCCAAACAAAGCCCTCCGTGTGCTTTCATAAAAATCACAGGATTCCAGGTATTATTATTGCAGCTTCTCAGCACATGCTTGACAATATGGCTCCGGTTGTTGTTCCCCCCCCCCCCACCTCCCTCCTCCTCCTCCTCCTCCCCTTCCTCCCTCTCCTTCCTGAGAGGATAGTCTGACTTTAAAATGAAAAGTCCCCCCGTTTTTTTTACATAAATTATGAAATGTACTGGTCCTGAGCTGTCTCTCTCTCTCTCTCAAATAAGGCCTTCACTCTTCTTTTTCTCTCGCCCTCTCACTTCACAGCCCAAATCAAGAATTCTGTTGGCAGTGAAATATATTGAATTTGACAACTCCAAGAAAGACTTTCTGGAGGATAGCGTTTTATTTTGGGTGACCTAATTGTACGCTCCCCATGGCTGCTCCTTGTGCGGTATCTCACTCACTCCTGAAACAGCTTCATTTCTACATTCAAATTATTCATCATCGCCTGGATTTATTTCCTCCTTTCTTCACTTTTCATACCTTTGGTGTTCTCTGCGGGGATTTGAGATGAGGAGGGAGGGGAAAAAAAGTGCTTCTTTGTTTTTTTTTTGTCTGTTTTTTTTTTTTTGCATGAGCTATTGTTGAAACACCTTAAGTCTCTGGTGTACGGCAGAAAACTGAAGTGATAGACAGGGCTGCCCTATTTACAGCCAGATTAAAAAGAATCACACAGGAAGACATTGTTAAATGATGATTGTCTATGACATTTAACAATTGATTAAAGAAAGATAAGTTTTAATAGGTGGTGGTGGTGATGTGGGTGTCGGAGGAAAGAGGAGGGAGGGGAGGGCGTCTTCTCGGCAATGATATTTTTTATGCATCAAAAAGAGTCGAGATATTGAAGCAAATGAGGATTTTTTAAAAAACTTGTACAAACACGGTGGCACTATTTATTACATACTGTGCACCAGAACCAAACACAGCAACATACATACTGGAGTAATAAATGAAATCTGTCGGACATGCCTTCTTTTTGTTGTTGTTCTTTTGAGCACTTTCGACTTCCAGTCAACTTTTTTTGTGTGTGTGACAATTTCGAAGTTTGATTTGAATTTTAAAGGTTCACAATTTCTCCCGTGGGCTCAATAAAGTGTATCTATCTGTGTGATATTAGCTGACATTTATGGTAAAATAGACCCACAATTGCATGAGTCTCTCAGAAAAGGTGCATATTTTTATTAATAATTGATGATGTATGACTGAAAAGCAGCACTTTATTAGCAATATTGTATTAAATGTCTACTTTTTTTTGGACATTTTTGGAATTAAAAAGTTTATATAGCTTCTTTAACTTGAGCAAATTTCACCAAAAAGTTGTCCGGACTCACTTTTGCTCAACTATTTTTACTCTTCTTAAGCCAACATTTCCAGAGAATCGTAATGTGCATTAACGTCTGCCAGCACTGTCAAACATGCTGTCAGTCTGCCTCACAGCATGCTAATTACATGTGCAAGTCGAGAACGTTCGAATAAAGAGGGCAATAGCGCAAACACCTGACGCGACCGTAGATAGAAACACACAGAAAAAAAGCTAAAAGTAGAAGACATATTGCACTGACAAGGAGGCAGACAGACGGAAAGACGCGCAGACTGAGAGTCATCGGCGGAGAAGTTACTCAGCCTCACTGAAACTCAACTGTTTTCACAACCAAAAAGGACAAAAGTGACAGATAGCGTGGGATATTCATGTTTTTCAGAAATAGAAATGACAAAGAAGGGGCGTCAGTGAAAGGGCTGCCGGCAAATGTCTAGGTCAGTGGTTATCAAAGTCTGACTCACAACTGCGAGGTAAAGATTTGAAAGAGCGATATGGGTACGTAAATTTTTTTTTAGATTTTTTTTTGTTTGCAAGGTATGTCTATGACAAACTCCGAATTCCAGAGAAAAGAAGCCGACATGGTAGACTGAATAATATACTCCTCGCTAGTTGTCTGACATGATAAATGTTTGATATTTGATGCCCACACAGTAGCATCCATAATTTCAGTCTAAATTTGAGTGCAGGAAGGAAATAAAAATCTCCTGTTAAAGTTAAACCTCATTCAAACCCACAGGGATTTAAATACAGATTGGAAATGTGCTGCTAATGACTCAGATTGATCCTTTTTTTTTTTTTTTTTGCCTGCGAGCTAAGTGCACCTCAAAATATTTCTTTCCAAAAGAAAAGTTGAAAAAAAAAAAAACAAAGCTGTGGAGTTGTGGATGTAGAAATTTTGAGTTTCCTACCAAGAGTCAACACTGACAAATACAACTTCATTTGAGAGTTTAATGAGTTGGATTGTATTGTGCCGTAAATAGTTCCCTCTCTCCGTAGGGCACTGCGTTGGCCTGCGGACGCTTCCCGGCATGTCTGTGAAGTGTCTTGGTGCCCTGTGGGGACGGGAACACACAAACACACACTCGACACACACACAAACACACACACGCACACACCAGCCCCACCAGCATCCCCCTTCGCAACAGCTGCCGTGCTGCAGGAGGCAGCCGTACCCCTCGCTGATCAAATCTTGTCCGTCACATTTCCCCTAATTAACGGGCATCTGCTTCCCCCATTTTCCCTACATGGCTACACCCTCTTCCCTCTGTAGTTCCAATCATCTGATCGTTATGACCTTTAACCCCGCCGAGCTCGCCCGCTCGCCCGCCCGCCTGCCTGCATGGCCGGCTGCTTCGGCGTCGCCATCCGGCCCTCCTTCCTGCTTTACCTGCCTTTGTCACAAACCAGCTGGGGAGACGCAAACAAACAAACCACCAGTGCTCATGTGCAAGACAATCATCTCACTTGTGTCTTTCGCTGCGGCTGCCTTTCCTGCCAAACATCTGATAAAATAACTCGCAGAGGCAAAAACACTCGCAATTTAAAGAACGACTGCTTAGCGGCGGTAGATGTTTTTATTTCTCAGACCAAAAAAAAACAACTCAAAGCCCCATTTTTAAAGAGATCTGGCTCCTCCCTGCTTAATGAAAAGCTCCATTTAGTTAAAGCAACTCGCCAAACGTCTGATAAAATTCACTCATTTGTAGCTGCAATTAGCAAAAAAAAAACTTTAGAAATGTTTTTTTTTTCAATGTATCTCTGAGACTAACTTAAGACCCCATTTTGTAAGGGATTTGACTCCTCCCTGCTTTAAGAAAAACTTCATTTAGTTAAAGCAACTCGTCTCTCTCTCAGTAATGATTTTTTTTTTTTTATTTCACGAAGAGGAAATGAAATAATTAAAAGAAGCCTGGATTAACACAAGTCATTCAAACACCACATGCAGCAGCCACCAGTGAGGAGATTCTCTTTTAGTATGTGTTATTGTAGGGACAGAGGATGATGAGGAAGATGATGATGATGTGTGTGTGTGTGTGTGTGTGTGTGTGTGTGTGTGTGTGTGTGTGTGTGTGCGTGTGCGTGTGTTTGTGTGCATTCCGTCATTCACAACACAGACCCACCTGAGCAGGCACCAGCTGGCAATGTGAGAGGTGTGCTCTAATTTAAAATGCATCTCATTAGAAGCAACCCCATAGCCTGTCACTGTACTCTTACTCCTTACAAAGAGCAGAATTACTCATTTCCACAAAAAAAAACTTGCCCAAAATGTCGATAAATATGTTACACGGCAAGGAATCGCGGTTAATAGCCGTTTTTTTTCTTTTGTTTTAACCAGTAGGAGTTTATGTAGATTTTCTAGTTGAAGTTTGACCTTGAATTATGTGCATTTCTATTGAGCAGAGATTGAAGGCTTTTGTTTGTTTGTTGCTATTGTTTAAAACCCATTTCCCATTTGCAGGGAGAAATATACTTAAGAGAAGTGTTTATTCATTTGTAGAGATGGCTCCACTGCCAAGGAGAGGAGACTTGATGGAAGCTCAGATTCATTAAAACTTAATTAATATGCATCATTATGTAAATGAGGGTGCAGTTAATGAGTTTTTAAAAGAAGCATTCCTTAATTAGTTCACTTTTAATGGCATCATCATTTATCTTTTTCTTCTTTGAAGCAGAATGATGCACTAGATGCAGGCAGTTCTAAAATGCTAATCTACGTTTTATCATCTTATTTTTCTGATTTCCATGTGATAGCGATGACATCTCGAATCTTGTCGCTAATGAGGGACGTTTACACGTTTTAATGTCAGATATTTCAATTCAAGACACTGGAAATTTTTCTGGGAAAAACACAAGTAGAGGGGAGGATTCCAAATAAACACAGAATCACATATTTTTGAGCAGCGAGGGAGGGGAGAAAAATGATAATTAAAAATGTATCGACCAAGTTAAATCCAGACCCTTAGGCTACTCACGAATGCAGTGATTTTTTTCCATCCCGTTTGGGGGGAAAAAAAAAAATCTCAACAGTTCCATTTCCCAGAGAACAACACTGGCAGGGTGTCAGAAGACTTGACAAAACCTGGAGACTTCTGACAGCGTCACACTTCTGGATAATTGGTCCCCAGCACTTCCTTTTTTTTCTTTTTTTTTTTTCCAAAGGTCCCAATAAAACTTTTTCACAGTGTTGCACCTTAACCAACACCACATTTTCTTATTCACTGTTATGCATTGCCACATCGCTGCTGCTGTTTAACGTAAACTGCACAGGAAGCGTTTTTTTTTTAGGGTTTTTTTGGCAGATTTCAGTCACTATCAGATTCGGAGAACATGTGAGAACAGGAGTGTCAGGTGAGAGAAAAATAAATGCCTCCTTTTCAAAGATAGTCCTGTGTGTTATCCAATAATCTTCACCAAACTAGACAGTCCAAACCTTTAAAAAATCCCTAAATTAGCTATTTTATGCTTCAAACTTTTCATAAGATGTGAAAAAATGTAAAACAAAAACACATTTAGTGTATCTGTGTGACCCCTGTGTGGTTCATGCACGCTGCACATCCCCACCCTCTCACATCTTCTCCTCTGATGAACATTTTGATTGTTTCGCCTGAGAAGGAATCAGTTGCATCATTTCTCTTAGGGCACCGGCACTGGGCAGTTACAAGGCTTTTGCATTAACAATAAATTCATCATGCATGAGTGTGGCCCTCTCCTGCGAATTGATAAGTGGATGTGAATAGGAAAATGTGGCGTATTAGCCTGAAAGTGAGGGTGGAGTGACACACTGAGTCCAAATGTGGACACTAATGTCACATCTAATCCCAGGAGAAACGGTGGAATATTCTGACATCCTTTACACAGAATCCATCACAATATCGCGACTTCTTGCTTAGTTATTTAATATTGTGCTAAATTATTATTAATTTCATGATTAAAATTATTACTATTGCTGGTGTTGGTGCTGAAGTGCCTTTGTTTTGCTATTATTATCCCTCTGCTTCTCCTTATAGATGAAATGCAGCAGTTTCTCTCATTATTTAGATGTGCATTCCTGTGGAATCAATTCTCATAGACACATATAAATTATTGTTTAACGAGAAGCTGTATCCTATAAATTATTCAAAGCACCTGGGATTACAATACGAGATCAAATGATAGGAAAGAAAGAGCACTCTGCTGGAGGCAGCCCGCACACGAGCCATCACATCCCCAGTTTGATGTTCCACACAATCTGCTTATGCAGGAATAATTGGGGAGTAACAGACACCATGTGTACAGATACACCGGCCCGGCTTTTGTACGCCATATTTGGAGAGAGGTAATTGGGCCGCTGGACATGGTCAGCAATGTCACCCCGACTCATGTACACGTTTGTCCTCCCGCGCTGGCAAAGTTACCAAGTAAGCTCCTGCATAACAAGAAAAAAAAATAATCAGCTTGTTTATTCTCTCCTGCAGAAATCCTTACAAAACTTACAAAGCGTGAAAGGGAGAAAAAAAAGGGGAAAAAAAAGAATGAAAGTTGAGGAGGAGCTACTTGTTTACAACTATCACACTGACATACGGAGGAGCAAACTGTAATATTTTTTTTCATAGCCACTTTTCCTGTCCAGATGAATTTAAAGCACAGGTTTTCAGTAGGTGAGAATACAGAAAACAGAAGAATTTATTGGTGTGTTATGGTGCCCTGATGTGTTGTAAAAAGGACACTCCAGTAGATAAGGAGAAAGCAATTGTGTGGCATGTGACTGATGGAGAAAGGGGATTTAAATTGAGTCCTCAGTCATAAAATAAATAATGTGTATGTCACCAAAGTGGGGAGCGGAGAGGAGAGAAAAGACGACAATGATGTGCTCTCACAGGAACCCTGTTGTAGGCCGGTAGACGGGGGGCATTGTGGGACTGTTAGAAACGTGAGGGATGCAGGTGCACCGAGGGATGAATGTGGTTTTGCTGAGTGTGTGTGGATGAGAGGGGGGCATGTAATTGCCCCCACAGATGGGTGAGGAGCAAAGAAAGGCAAGAGGCGGGGGAGCAAGTGCGTGCCACGGGTGCATGAACTACCGTATGTGCATCTATTTTGCTTTTGCAGAAAAACCTCAAGCAAATGACTTAAGAGCAGCGTGAAAAAAGGAAAAAGAATGTCACAATGAAATATTAAAACTTCAGCAAAGCAGCAGGAGGAAATAGGAAAAGTTGACGAGAGGATAAGAAGTGTGTGCATGTGTCCAAAAACAAGGCATCAAAGGAGCGAATTACTATTTCTACAAAGTGCAGCAAGTTTAACAGGTGGTGCAATACCCACATCGGGGCTACTTTTTCTTTTTTCCTTATGAAACTCACCTCTGAAAACGCAGGAGAAAATAAAAAAGACACAGTAGAAAGTAGAGAACTCAAGGCGGGAGAGGGATTAAGATGAAGGAAGGACGGGCCGTGGGGAAGGAGAGAGCGAGAGAAACAAAGATGGAAGGAAACAGATAGAGGGAGCGAGAGAGTGGGAGGGAAACAGGAAGAGGGAGATCATAGCGATGGGAAAAGAAGAAGACCGAAAGATCATAAGAGATGGATATGCATTTGCACACGAGAGAGGGAAAGTGGGGGAAGAGGGAGCTGGAGACCGTAGGGGACTGTCCCCATTCCTGCACCCCACGCTGAGAGCTCCTCTCCTCGACCGTGCCACTTCCGATCAGCCACGCAGTCGAGCCTCAGCCCCCACGACGGAGCTGCCGAGGCTGCCGAGGTTCCAGCTAAAGGCTGGATCCCCACTGAATATACTGACGAGAGAGAGAGAGAGACCAAGAAGAAGAAGTTTGGGCTCTCTATAGGCGTGTTCCTCCCTCTCTTATTCATTTCAATTACAAGGGGCTTGTATTCCTGCAGGGCAAGGCCGTGTCGTGTGATCCACTGTAATGCAGCGAGGGGCGACACGGAGAAGACACGCTGATGCACCATTATCTGCATATTATATGGGAGCCGGTTACATTAGCGGCTGCGGAGGAAAGCGGGCAGGAAGTCTCGGCGGAAAAGGTGGAAGAAGCTTAAGTGATGATGTAAACACATAAACAGCAGATAATAAAACCAAATTTATTGAACGCGTCTCGAAAAGAGAAACGCTTCATTTATGCCTCGCTGCAATCGACGCCACCTTGTTCTGGATTCAAGTGCTGCCCTGCGCGAGTGCTTGAAATGTATGAAACACAAAGTGAGATACGTTCGAGATCCCCGAAACATTTTTGATTTAATCATATCGTGGACACAAACACTTGAGATGTAAATGGTTTGCAAAACTTGCCTCTTGTATGAATCCTTCACCGCTGCTTGAAAACACACACACACACACACACACACACACACACACACACACACACACTGTCACAGCAAAGCATTGTTGCACTTCTATTGTTCACATGCAAGAAAAAAACGAAGAGAATTTATGTCTGCATGGATCACATATTATATTGATTAATCTCCAACTCAGATGTGCTTTGAAGGAAGAGAAAAAAAATACAGATTCTTCTACCTGGAGTCATTTACTTCCTATAATCTTTGGTTCAATTTCAGAGAAATATGGGTGTTTTGTAGTGCGACTTCCTTTTCAGTGAGGGCTCTCTTTGTGCAGACAGAGAATGTGTTTTATTTGTATTTATGCATATGAATAGCATACGCTGAATGCCAATGATTAGATGGCTTAAGTTCCCCTTCAGAGTTCATATCCTCCATAAAACTGTCCAATTATCTGTTCATGAGCCGAGGGCAGGATATGCATGCATGTGTGTGAAAGCATGCCCAACAGTGCCACCTAGCCCCTGAGAGCAGAGGGGGAACAGTGTTTTAATGTCTTCCTCCTGTTTCTGCATTTCATTTTTATGATCCGTGTGGAAACTGCTGTGAAGTCAGCGTTTATTTTTCTGTTTTTCATTCCAACTTTTGCCAAATTTTTCATATCTTACACCTGGCAGTTGTTTTGGAAAATATGTCGTATGCAATTCAGAGTCATTACATTTTAATTTTTTTTTTTTTTTAATGATCGGGGGTGATACTAATAATTTCCTTTCTGTACAAAACAGGAAACCGCAACGCTCTATTGTGCAAATTCTAGTGAAATTCCAGCACAGCATATAATATTCATACCTTGTCAGTGGTGCAATATAATACCTCACTGTGAGTGAGTGAGTAATTTTTCGCTGTGTGAGTCTGAGTCTGAGCAGGGGAGTTATTCTGTGCCTGATAACTGCCAAAATAACAGCAGATAATTAGGCCCTTTAGAGCGCTGGGTGTCTCTTAACAAAGGCACCTGCGTTTCCTGTGGTGTTTGCCGTGCACCCCGAGTGATTGTCATTTTTAATCTAGCACTCCCGCTGAGACTTCTTCGGGAGCAGTCTAGTCTGTAGGGTGCCAGAGGTAACCTGCATGGGGAAGCACGTGGGTGTTCGTGTGCACGTTTGCATGCTTGTGTTTGAAAAAGTGTATCCGGTTAGCCGAGCATGTGTCGGTGCATGCACATGAAAGCCGACATGTGTAAAAGAGAAAAAGAAAAACACACACATCCTGCTGTAAGATACCTCCATACCTGTGTGTGTGTGTGTGTGTGTGTGTGTGTGTGTGTGTGTGTGTGTGTGTGTGTGCATTTTTAAGGCTACTGACTGCATTTTTTAGGCAGGTAATTGCCACAAGTTCAAATGCTTGACATTAACATTGACATCACACCTCAGGTTAATACTATCAATCAGCCTCGGCGAAGGAAATGACTTCCCCGCAACGCTCAGGTTTATTCACAAATGAAGTTTATACTCAGGACCGGCAACTTCAACGAGCAAATGTTTGCAAATGCGGCGACGATTTTCGGTTTCGTGTGAATGAAGTAATTTGTTCTGAACATCCTCCCTCATCTAACTGCTCTGACAAGAAACAGACACCCTCCTCCTCCTCCCCCCTTTATCCTCCCTCCTCTTTCTCTCTCCTCCCAATAAAGAAACAAACAGAGAGCCAAATAAACCCGTTGCAGTTCCTCTCCAGTGCAGCCATCCACATCCTGGACTGTGCCAGGTTGGGGAAATCATTGGAATTGTTTACCCACCACCACCACCACCACACACCTCCCATCTTCATCCTCCTCCTCCTCCTTCTTACCCACCCCACCCCACCCACCCCGCCTCCGCCTCCTCCTTCTTCTTCTTCTCCTCTACAAAATGAGATGCCCGTGTCTGATCGCCTGAGCCAATTTGCAGACCCATGTGGCACCCTTCCCTTCAGACCTGGGCATTGTGCCTCTCGCTCCCTGGCAAAGAGGCGAGGAATTATTTTTATCCCCCAAACATGCGGATATGCACCGATGATTTCAAATGCCTGCCTCGCACATTGTCAGGGATGATTTTGGCCACCTGCCAAACCTATTATATTGATCTCTCTTTCTCTGTATTTCAATAGCCACAGACAATGCAGATTTACTGCAGAACATATTAGGGAAATAAAAATCAGTCTCAGGCACTAAACTCACTGAAACTGATGGTATGCATGAGTGTGTGTGTATGTGTGTAGGTGTGTGTCTGTGCATTGTTGTGCTAAAGGCTTTTCTCTAAATTTTGTAATAATATTCTCAGGTTTGGGTCATTTCCTTGCTTTACTCCTTCTAACTGAATGTCTAATTACATTCTGACATATTCTCATCATGTCATTGAGTATCATAACACGCAAGCCATTATTTTTTTTCCCCACCTCATCTTATTGCTTTGGCATCTAGATCTTTCTCCTTGGAGTGCATTGCTGGCATGTCGGCTCTGGCTTTGGTTGGAAACGATGAGACCTCCGATGTTTGCTGAGGTACACACGGGAATATTCAAATGTTGAAACTGGCAGAGAACGGGCTGTCAGCTAATGAGCGTGTCTATGAGAAAATGATTTGGTTGTTTCCTGAGAGGGAAATCACAGAGAATGGCTAAATGGGAGCTCTCCGAAGAGACTCTGCCGAGAGCTCGGTGTGCAGCGTTGAGTCCGTGTTGGGAGGCCGGCGGATTGGATGAACACCGTCTGCCTGCCTCGGTGCCAATGTCATTAGTGCCGAGGACTGAGAACGACCACCACGTCCCTTTTGATTGCCATTAGAGCCTGGAGCCAAACAAAGAACCAAACAAAAGGCCCTAAATAGACTTGGAGTGGAGGTCATGCCAGCCACAGAGAGACATCAATAGCGGGGCTTTTGGTGTCCTTTAGACCAGCAATTTTCAGCCTGTTTGGCGCCATAGAACCAGACAAAACATGCTGTATCAATCATGCACAGTAAATTGATTGATCATACACAACTGAGTGTTTCATGTAGAAAACCCTTCTGGCTAATCCTATAAAGTGGGTATATCAAATATTAACAGCGACCAAACAGAGGTGTTTCATGTGGGGAAAACAACATGTGGCCGTAACTTTATTTAATTCCTGCCGATATACAGGATAATACTGTCATCTGACACTTTAATGTTTCAGGTTTATTTGAGTTAACATCTTACGGCGGCCTGCAAATGTTTGGATAGTAATGGTGACAATGTTGTGATGCTGTGCAAGTTAGTTTCATTTGTATGTCATAATGTACACACACAACACATAGAGGTGAAGTAATACAGATTTTAACCAGGCAAATACTTATAATTTTTTGGTGGTTATTAAAAGGAAATTCAAGGCAGGGGATGCATTTAACATGTCTGTAATGCATTACAGAATGTGTTTGAGTATGTTTGAAAGATTTTTGTGCAGTTTTTGTTGTTTTTAATTGATTTGAAGTGGGCGGGACTCCAGTTAAAAAATGCACCAATCATATTTCACTACAACAATCATGTACTTATGCTGCCTGTCAGAATCATTTAAATGTGATCAGCCAATTTCACACAGTCAGGATGAGACATATTTTCATGACTTCTGAGACCTAAACCATAACTTGCCATGTTTTTATTTCAGTCTTCAATTTTGATGGTTGGATTTTCAGCTAGTAAGAGTCAATGTGTGAGGCAAAGTTTTCAAGAGCCTTAAAGAATTATTCATATCACAATCTACATGTACAGGAAATGTAATCTTTATAAGTACCAAATCAGCACTAAAATGCGAATTGAGTGCCATTAGCTACTCTTTGTGCATCCCCCCACTGATTAGACATATGGGCCATGCATGGTCACACATGATGTTATACAAATGTCTACATTATAGCCATTGGTTTCACTTAATTTACTGTGTAAATTTATTGCTGCTGTGAAAAAAATGTAAAGACTCATTACAGGTTGGAAGCGAACTCTTCGTATGTGTTTCTTCCCTATGGACAGGACTTTGCTGTCATGTTACATACATGAATGTTACATCCTGTGTTCCCAGTATATTTTAAAAATTGTGTACTGTTGCTTTCTTTCTTGCCATCATGCTTGCTTTCTTACTCAGTGACATTTCAGACCTCAGTATTCTCCATATTTATATATGTATCTATCTATGACAGACATCATTCACCCAGTTTTATTTGTATGATTACATCTTAAAAAAAAGACATTATTTCTAAGTTGTAATGTGAAACTGTTTTCATGCTGTACTTAATCCAGTATGAACACCTGAGGCTAAAAATTAGGCAAAAGCAGAAGTGCCAAAAACTGCAGTTCCTCGAATGGCCACTTGAGGCTGGCATCAAAGGCTTGTAAATCCCCATATACCCCCATGTTAAAATGTCCAACTTTAAAGCTGTAATAAACATGTTTACATCCTAGTACAAAAATGGTTTCGGTCTCATTCGCTAATTTCCCTCTTCATCAAAACTATATTGGGGGTAAATTTGTATGTAATCCACTAACTGAAATTGTATGAAGGCTTAAAGTTAAGCATAATTATAGTCCAGGACCACCTTAGCTGCATTCACACTCCATTTCTTTGCTCATTTGTGGGTTAGTGTCAAGTTAGGAGGAGTCAGCAAAAATGGACTACACGTATCTTCAAAACTACCAGTAAAGAAACCCATGGGCTGCATCAGTCTTTATATGCCATCAATGGTTTTAGCACTGGACTGTGCTTCTGATATTTTGGGCAACAAAAGTTAAAATATGTCAAAATTTTCTACATTTATTGACTCAAAAAAACACAACCTTGCTTTCTTTGTAGATGGAGTGGGGGTGATACATTGAGCCATCTCTGTATGATGTAGCATTTCTTAGCATATGTGACCCCAGCTACAGTTAGATTAGTGGAGTCATTTTCATTTGTTTGCAGCAGTGTTTTAAATGTAAAACATTTACAGCCCAGAATAAAGAACCTGATAATGAGGGTTCGCACTGACCTCTGAGCATCTTTGACAAGAGTAACACCTCGTTGTTTGGCCTTGAGATTTTCGCTCGCTTGTTTTGACAGACATCCTCTGGTAATTGAGGTCAAAATGTCTTTGCAACGGCAGACTTTGCACAATGTGTTGATTTTGAGTTGATGTTTCGCTCTCTCATAAGTGATGACCAGGTGAAATAGCCTTTCAGAGTGTGAACATAATCTGCAAGAGGTTGTTTTTGCCTCTGCCCCAGTCCTGCCCACCCATTCCTGTCATGACTATATCTATACATGATATAAAGTGGCTGCTCTAAGTTGCACACAGATACAATAGAGCAAAAACTTTTCTGAAATAGTTCAATGACAAGAGGAAGACATAATTGCGGCATTGAGACATTTTCAAGCAAATTGTCTTTAAATTGATTTTTGTGTGATGTTTGTCCTTGGTTGTTTGGATCCCTCTGTTGCAGGATCACCTTGCAGATCCCACAAGGCTCCTCTGGCTGGCGTCCCATCAGAACTCGTCACTTGAACGAGAGATGGCTCGATGGTGCTCAGATAGAGTGCTGTCAGAGGAGCTGCATGTGACTAATCAGGACTGGGCTCGGCTCCCTGCCTCCCAAACCATATTCTGCTGATTCAAAAGGCCACTGAGACACCGTGGCAATGGAACAGCATGATGGGAATCAGAGAAAGTCAAGAAATATTATGGCTGATATTGCTTCGGTTGATGTCCAACACATTACGGGGTAATATATCAGCAGGACTGTTGAAAGTCATTATGGGATTCATTATATGATGTAGATAAATAACTGATTGATCCACCCTGGTGTCAAAATTCAACAACAAACCGAGTTACGGATCAAACATATGGGTTACTCATATCTAACCCGCCGTCTCTGTAGCGGCTGCTCGTGCCTTCTGACTTACGCTACCCATCTCCCTGTGTCTATCTTTTTCTCTCGCTCCCCTTTTTTTATCTCTCCTTTCGCTTTCTCTGGTCATTCTTCGCCTTGCTCCATGCCTCCACACACATAAAATGGAGGGCAGCGCCGAGGTTCCAATTCAGAACTCATTTGTGGTGCTGCCGGCCCCCTACCCGCTCAGCAGTTGCCGAGGGGACCCAGGGGAGCCCTATCACAGCTCTATATGCAAATGTCCTTGCACCTGGGCAACAGCGTGGGCATGCTGGGACTGGGAGCTTATTTATGCAAATCTCAGGGAGACAGTCTCAGCACAACACAGAGCCGGCCACAGACACTGGTGGCCATATCTCCCCGCCAGCACAAAAAAACTAGTTGGAGAAACGTGGCAGACATGAAAGATGTGGACTGAGTGGCGAGAGGGAGAGCGGCGCGACAAAGTCAAGGAGATTAGGAAATGTGGAGTTTATGGTAAATAAAATGTATGGATGCTGCGGGTGGATATGGAGGAATTTTGGTGTGCGGTTTTACATTCAGTATGAGAAGATTAAATGGGACTGTACAGGTATGTGCAAGTGAGACAATTATAATCTTGATTAATAGATCAGTTTTTGTGGCATAACCCCAACGGCTTCGTGTAAAAGAGCACACACACGCCGCAAAGGTGTTTGTTTGCCATCACAACACTCCTGACAAGAGGCAATAACGCTGAATGTGTTAAAGCGCGCCACAGTGAAAGGAGAACAAAACCAATCTTTGTGTCTCAGCTGGCCCTGCCTCCCGACTGGGCCCCACCACTGTGTGAGACATCACACAGGAAAACGCAGCCTCTCCGCATACAACAGGCCACATTAATGTGCAAATGTATGCAAGAAAAATTTCAGAAAAGCCAAAATTACTGAGGCAAATGAGGTAGCTGCACTCAAATTGTTGGGATTATGAATAATTACCACACATTTTCTGGAACTTTCCTCAATTTCCTGTGAAACAATGACTTCAGTGGTTTAATTGAGGAAAATCCAAACGTGGTGTGAAGTTATTGTGTTTCAGTGGCTGGAGGTAGGCGCAACCAATAAGCAGTTTCATTTGCTGAATCAGTGGACATAGAAGGATGGGAGCAATCATCCTCCCTTTTTCTTCATGGATGATCTATGGTCTCTCTGTACTACCTTCCAGCTCTAAAGAAAGCCTTGTTAATTACATGTAACATGCTGTCAGCAGAGACGCTTTTACACTGATCAGCCACAATATTATAGAAGCACTGTTGCCATTCAAGCACACCCCACCATTATAATCTGCATCTCCAGTGACCTATGCCCCCAAAAACTGCGCAGAAAGACCTCAAGAAACATAACAAAGAGCCCAAAGCGACCACATGGCCTCCAAACTCTCCAGATCTCAGCTCCATCGAGCCCCCATGATAGGCACCAGAACAAGCTCAGTCCTCAGAGGTCTTCTATCATTGTCCACAAAAACTCAAATGTTTGACACAAATAAAGAAAAAAGTAGAATAAAGCTTGGAGATGGATGCTATTGCTCCAGGACAAATCATTCTTCCACACAGCATAGGTGACAGAAGCAGCCAAATGTGGCCTTGAACTGTTGCCTCATGCACTTCACTCACCCGACCTGCACCATCTGACTGTTTTTCAAACTGAAATCCCACATGCACGGTCACAATTTTCAGAGCGATGATGAGGTCATGCATGCTGTTGAGGAGCACCTGGAGGCTCAAAATGTGACCTTCATCTACAAAGGGACAGTCAAGTTTGACTATCACTGGACCAAGTCTATTGAAGTTAAAGGAAAATAATGCTGAAAAATAACAGTAGTAGTGTGCATTTGCAGATTATGTAGACATGACCTGCTGCACTAGTATAGAATCAAGTGGATCCACAAAGGAGTATAATCAAGGCCTGGGTTGAAGATTTATCAGTGATTTCTATGTACTTAGTTAAAACAATCTACTTATATGCTGGATGACATATTGTGAAAGAAATAAACAGTCAACATAGTGGACCATCTCAAAAACACAGATTCAAACATCCAGGGTTTCGTACGTGACATAATTTTGGAATCAATCCTGTCAACTTGCAGGATGGAGTTTTCTGTATCATTAATCTTCTTTAAAATCAATGTATGCTTCTAGCATGTGCAGTATAGTTGAGTTACTCCAAAATTACAACTTGGGACTTCATCAGTCTGCACAATCTAGTAGAAGCAAGAGTATAGAGTCACATCTAACCTGTTCTATATTAGGAAGAGAATACTTTAATGGGAAAAAAACATCAAAAAATTGAACTTTGACGTAAAGATTGGTTTTTAGGGGTTCAATCAATGACTAGAAAGGAACTTTAACTTAATGTTGCATCATTTAACCTTGCTTGTTTGCAGGGTGGCTCTCAAACCACAATCTCTCATTATCTCCTAATACTGACTAGGTGACCAGGGGGTGTGAAGGCTTTACACAAAGCCGTGCTGAAAAACATGGAAGTAACATAATTAGGACGAGCATGGTAACATGTGTTGATAATTGGCTATGCGTATCTCGAGCAGCTTTCCTAACACTGCTAATGAGCGCTGAAATCTAGCTAACACCTCTACCAAACTTCTAGTTCAAGGAAGGTTCTGATAAAAACTTCTGCAATGCTCCTTTAATCTGGGTATTTGAAAGGCAAGACCAGGTAACAGTGAAGTGTTTTCATAGCAATTAGAGTAGTGTTTGACATGCAGAGCCTTAAACAGCAGTGGTCATGGAGGAAGGGACTCTCATAGTGCTGTAATTCACCCCGAGAATGATGCACCATCCTTGAGGGCTGACTGGCAGCTTTGATGCTCTGATCACCAGGACGCTGCCTCTCACCTTCTGGTTCAAAACCTGCGATGAAGAAAAAAAAAAAAAGACGAGAAACAAGGTGATTAAGAGTGATGGCGCCCGACTCTTTGTGGTTTGATTGAGAGCAGCAACAACTCCGATATAACGTAAGGTGCTTTAAAAAAAAATGCAGATGAGTCCATCATGAAAAGCAGATGAAAGGATTCTTTGGTGATGTGGACCGCGAAAGAAAAATGTCAGAGAGGAAAATGACTTAAAGAAAGAGGTAGAAAATGGAGGGGAGGGGATGAAGGAGGGCTGGGACGGTTGTTGTTATTGTGTTTGATGTAGTGCTTGACAAGAGAGAGAGTTTAGAAATCCTTGTGTAGTACGAGGCTGAGGAAGAGAGGGTTCATTTAAATGCATGCTCACTCAGGGACCATACGGAGTGGGTGTCTGCTGAGAATTCATCATGGCCTCACTGATAAAGCCTCAGCCTCTTAGCGGAGGGAGAGGAGAGACAGATCACTCTCTTGAGGTGAGATTGCCTCGTGGATGGACACTTGTTATGTAGAAATACACAACACTGACGGATATTACCATGGCACTTTCGGACCGGTTCGTCATCCCTCCATCCTCAATCCGCACCTACATCCATCAAGTCTGCCATTTTCTCCTGGCTGAACAAAAAGTGCTCTCTGGAGACTGTAGGCTGCAGACTGCTTCAGAGATTAACTTCACAACAATTAGGACCAAAGTTTTCACAGAGACATGCAAATCTTTACAAAGGATCCAAGCGGAAAAAGATACAATTACAGATTATCTGGTCAAACATTAACAAGACACAAACATCACTTAATGCTATGTGTATAATTTTAGCTTAAATGTAGTAGAATTTAAAGTTAAATGTTTTGGACATTTGGCCTCATAATGGCAAACTACATTCATGGGTTTGCTGGCAGCAAAAGCAAGTACAACAAAGAGAAATGATTATTTTATTGTAAAGCTGGTATTGGTTACGGCTGCAAAGGTGGAACTTTTGCCTCAACCTTCTGAGATCAATCATACAAACATGTGTGTCGCCATTCATCACTTTTCTTTTTTAACTGCTTCTTCAAATGCCCGATGGCTTTTTTATTCCGAGCATCAGGACTTTTTGGAGGGTGTGTCTGAGAAATGGTTCCACCATACTCCTAGTTGCCTTAGCCTACTCCGTCTCCGTTGGTATGGTTTCCCTCCTCTTCTGGGCTGGCAAACCAGTTATTGCTAGTTAATGTGAAATGCATGGCAACCACACTAAAAAACTCCAGTGTACTGCAAAATACGAAGAAGTTTGCTTGACACTGATAGATTTAAACATCAATTAGGTGAAGCCTTCAGATAAGGGCTTGAATGTAACTGATATTCATTTATATGTAAAAACAGGAGAGCAAGTTTGTTTTTAATTCACCTTATCATACACAGATGTTAATCCAAGTGCTATAAAGGCAAATCTAAGTTCCAAGAACAGCTGGTGCCAGCATCAGGCAGCATAACGACTAAATGCCATTTCATCTTGTCTGGCCGGAACCCTGGGAACCAAAAACTTACCAGTCCCTGCAGATTATGGAGACTTTCAAGGTCCAACACTCTATTTCTAAAGTTACGGGACTATAGGCGACATCTTGCAGGCATATCTCTGTTTTCCTTTGGGGACATTTTTTTTTTTCAGTTTTGAAACTCTTCTGGCAGAAATCCATAATTCTGCTTCTACAGAGACTTTCCAAAACCTCCTCGAAACCCACCTGGTCACAAAGGCCTTCGGTCTTATGCTGTTTTCCCAACAAGTACGGCTGTTCTTGTGTGCTCTACACTGGAAATATACTATAAATTATCAAATGATAACAAATTATTATTGTTATCATCAATGTTATTAGTAGTAACAGTAGTTTTAGTATTATTAGCACTAAGTCTAGATTTGTGTTTTTATTCACCGGATCAATGTACACTCAATATTCACACCACATTCACCTCCACATGGCCTGAACTGACTCCTGATGGAAGTATATTTAGCTGCAAGACACCCTGCTGTGTTCAACACTAGTCATTAAATCTATCTGTTGTTTTCTGTTGGCCTTTAGAACGAGAAGGGTTGATGAGAAGAAGGAATCCAAATCCGAGTTAAAAGATGCTGTACAGCAGGATGATACTGCAGAGAAAACTGTAATATCTACCGGCTTTCAGTCTGTGTTTTACATTGTGTGCCAACAGCTTTTGTGGGAAATCTGCTCAATAATTTTATTGCATAAAAGGAGGATACTTTATGGGGCAAAACAGATGTTTTGTTGCTCAGCTGGGGCCCTGCATATATAGAGCTTCTGGCAGTATCAGATGCAAATTTGGGGCAAATGAAATATGATAAAAACTGTCTCAGCTCAACTGTTAGTGTTGACAGCAATTATACAACAGTAGTACAGTTTATTTGCCGATGACAGTTATTTAAAAAATGCTATGTATAAATCCCTGTAGGCATATCGGAGTTTTTCTTAGTGAATGTTGCTCATATGTGCATAAACCTACATATACAGACAACAGGAACAATCTCTGCTACCAGTTGTAAATTTAAGTCGGGAAACGCTCATGTGGACCAAAAAAATTTAATGACATCATTCAGCTTTGAGGAGCAATTAGCACACATCTGCAAACACAAACAGGAGAACAATGGTGAGGTGACAAGTGCAGAGTATGTTTTCATTTGCTTTTCATTTACATTTTGAAAGAGGACAGTACAGTAGTTGAACAATGACTTGAAATTCCAGTAAAATTCAACATTTTGATCCTCCATAGGGCATGGGGGCTCAGTGAATGGTTTAATTAGCACAATAATGATGTGAATCATACACTGTGGCCACCAGATCTCAACCCAGCTGAACACCTATGGGAGATTTTGAACCAGTTAGACAGCGCTCTTCAATAGCACCATCAAAACATGGAAATCTTTTGGAAGAATGGTGGATCAACACTTTACAAAAAACACCTTATGTTAGTTTTTCCTTTAATTTGTCAACCATCTGCAGGTAATTTATATTAAAATGTATTGTATTCAGGACGTTCAGCTTGATTAATTTGCCTGAATTACATTGGTTGTAACCGCACACATTCATTTTCTATTGTGGTTGCAGTCATTGTTTTGGATTTTCTGATGTATTTATTCATTGCACACATAATTCACAGTAAATATATTTAATATTTGCTGCCGGTAGCCTCAGTTTGTGAGCAAAACTCTGCACAACTGGACTAGAATACCAAAACGCCTGTGACACATTTGTTATATAACGCAGGTGCTGGTAGGTCGTCTTTAAGCTGAATCAGCAAGCTGTGCTTTTTCTTGTTTGCTTGCTCTGGCAATTAGCTTTTGAACCTCCGTCACGTCCTTGGACAGAACTGTCCTACCTACATGCATCTGCCTCTCTAGAGAACGCTGCTAGTGCTTATCACAGTGAAATTTTTTGCCACCAAAACAACTCTCTCTCCCTTCCCTCTGTTTTTTCCTGTTTCTGTTTGTGACACACATACAAAAAAATAAGTCAGAACTAATTCAAAGGCAATCTTCCATCTGCTTCCACTCCAACGTCCTGAAAAGTTACAGATTTTTATGCTTTTTTTCCCCCTCTCTCATTACTAATGTGATAGACGGACAAACTTTTTTGGAGTGCAAGGGGTTTTGGGGGGGGGCTGGCATGGCTGCGGTGGTGGCGGCGGTGGTGAAGTAGGCAGCAATTAGCATGGCGCTAATGAACTCCCTCTCATTATCAGTGAATCAACAGGCCTGTGCTAATTACGGTTAGCAGGACAGACTCCTCTCTCCCACTGCGACGGGCTTCAAGGTCCCTCCGGAGCTGCAACACACCGGATGGTCTGCCAGCAGCCACAGGTGCAAAGCGCTCACTGCCAATGTTAAAAACAGAACATTACACATGCACACACACACAAGCACAAGGCCTGACAAACGCACACATATTCTCCCTCTCATCTCGTGGTCATCTCATGCAGATGGACCCAACACAGCCTTTTTTTTGTTCTTTTTTTTACTATTTGGTAGCCCTTTATCACCCGATGCTAAGCACATGAGAGAGGTATGATGCAAACATTTGGCTGGTGCCGTTCAGAAACAGTCACCTGAACTGTACACACAACATTTGCTGTTCTTTGTTAAGGTTTATTACAACATATTGCCATACATTTGGATACTGTCTCAGTGGCAATAACAGCATTTAATTCAGGACATGCAGGAACACAAAAGCTCAGATTATAGAGACTTTAAAGCTGCATTAATCAATATTTTCATATTATAAGTGGATTAAATGACTACATGCTATGTGAAAAGTGTCGCCTCTGGTGAAGAACCCATAGAGAATTATCAATGGTTTCCTTCCGTTGTCGAGCCTTTGACTGTCTTCAGAGGAAAATGTTTAACTTTTTATACATTTTCTCTTCCATTGCTCTCATCTAACTCGACATATTTTCAATCTGTAGCAGACAAAACAGCAGATAAAAACTATCTGTACACAAATTTCTCAATACTAAACAGCAGGCAGACAAAGTTAAAAACTTGCTAGTGAACATAGTAGAGCATTAATTTCCTTCAGGAGCTGGTGGAAACCAAAACAGCAAACATGACCCACATAATGTTGCATCATGTTGTTGGATAAGGCAGATATTTCCTATTATTCTTGTCATAACATCTTTCAAATCAGTGCTGTGATTTTTAGCTTGCCAAGTCCTAGACATTGTTTCAGACCAGGCACGCTCCACTTGAGATTATCACTTCCTGATGCCAACATCCTCCCCCACCAGCCTCTGTGCCCCACCACACAGTATAAAACTGCTCAGGAACAGCTCAGCTAACATGATAAAGACCTCAAAGTGTTGACCCGGCCCCTAAACCCCCCAGATCCCAACCTAATTGTACATTGTGCTGAAAGAAGCCCACTGGATCCAAAGGATCTGTTGCCAATGTATTGGTGCCAAACATCACAGGAGACCCCAAGAGATTTTGTATCAGAGACCCGATGGGTTTGAGCTGTTTTGGCAGCAGGAGGTGGACATAAACAATATTAGGCAGTAGGTTTGATGTATATATTAAAGGCAGAATAGAAAACCCAAGTAAATCCAGCACAAATTTGCCACAACAACTAAGGGCTGGTATAATAAAGGCTGTGCCCACATGTACCATCAAATGGTGCACAACTACCTAACTTAAAGTTAAAACAGAAACAAGTTAGAATTGATATTTAGCCGTCTTTGCTTGCTATGTTCTAAATTTGAAATCATTAGTTTTTGCAATGACTTGAGCTGTTCATGTTTTTTGGCATCGGAAAGGCAAAAAATGTGACGCTCTCCCAATGAACTTTTAAAAAAAACTCCTATTGGACTTCCCATAGGCATCCATCTGGTCTTTTTCCTTGTTCTTAAAGCTTGGTAGGCCTCTTTCGCCTAGTTATGGTTACTAACCTAGGGATGGACAGGGCCTTGGAGATGGTCAGCGTTACAGTTTTGGTTCAACCTCAAAATAAGGTGATTCTTACTGTGTTAATTCTTGAATCAGATCACTTTTTTTTGCCCCGTTAGACATTGTTATAGTTGCATTACAGTATGCAAAGATCTCAGCAATATAGAATGTTTCCTTGTACAAACCTACACAAATGAAACCCAAGCTAGCACTGCCCTTTAAGCTGTGCAGGTCCTGCACTGAGTTGTGTACCTTTTAAGTGGCATATTACCGCAAGATCTGTCATCTATCTTACAACAACCTCCCAACATTCCCCTGCTTGGCAAACAAGTGTTTTACAATAGACACAGCAAGATCCATTAATCAAATGCCACTTGTAAAGCCAGCAGTGGCCCTCGCCTATCAAACGCTTTAAATACTTCTTGAAAAGCACAACTTCTAACTCCATTGATAAAGGGACTAAAGGCTTTTCAGTGAGTCACTGAGGCGAACAAACACCAGAAAGATTTTCGGTGTCAGCCCACAGCATGAGCCATAAGATGGGACCTGGGCATGTAAAATAGACCTCCCCCCTCCTCCTTTTCTATCCATAACTTAAGCAGAGATCAGTGGCTAACACTCTTAATCCCAAGGGGGTGCTTTCTGAGCTGTAATTTAAAAATAGCGTTTTAATAACACACCACTGCTACAGTACATTAATCTCAGAATTAATTATCTACCCCACCCCCAGCCTATTTGCTTGAAAGAGGCTCTTTGCTGCATTTCTTGTGTTTTAGTTCTATTTATTCCACGAATGAGCGGATAAAGAGATGCATGTGGAGTGTCGAGCGCAGTAATTATGCAGTTGCTGGTATATTATCAGTATGTATATGAAAAACCAGCCAGTGAATTAGAGCTGCAGGGTGTCATCCGTATAAACGGTCAGTAAGGTGAGATGTTCTTAAACGGCGGCGCTTTGCAATTGTGCAACATAAACAATTCAATTAAGAAAACGGGAGCGTAATCTAAAGATATTGAAGCAAACAGCTGCCGTATGGAGAATAACTTCATGATTTTTATGCAAGAAAATGTTTTTAATCAAACGTCACTCCCAGCAATGGAAAGTCAATTCCGAGGAGAAATTAAAGAGCATAATGTGACTGTGAGCCAGGCCTAAAGGCACCGCAAATATTCAAAAACAATATTAAACTGCAATAAATAAAATATGAACCTTTCTTTGGCAATATAGCATTCAAGTGTCAGGGGACGTGGGCACTTAATGCAAGTTAATGAAACACAAGAATCATGTTTAAAGGCGATCACTGAGCATTTGCCGGAAAAAGGTGATGATGGTGTTGCTGAGGCCCTCTGGCAGAAGTTGCTGCCTGACAAGAGATCAAGTTGAACAGTGACAGCGATTATTAGTATATAAGCCGTGGATGTTAATAAAAGAAGAAAAAAAGGGCAAGTCTTCCTCTTGTTCTCTCTCGCTTCCTTTTCTCGCTGATTGACTGACTGACTGACCTCTATTGTCATAGCTCCACGGCTGACAGTGATCTCCACACATACATCACTTTGTATGTTCCTCGGCTGAATAGCGGCAACGTGCACCAACTCCGCATGAGGCAGGTGCCCCCGGGTCTGTGTATCGCAGATAACCTTTACAAGGAGGTGCAGTTCACGCCTCCCGGCCCCCGCACCTTCCCGCTATCGCATCAAAGGATCTGGATGTGGTTTAATTCAGACACTGGAGAGACGGCCGGGGCTTGGCATGCATGATTGATGTCGAGTTCGTAACATTAGGTATCATAAGGTGTAATATAGATGATAGTGTGAAGTGTAAGATTGCGTTTGAGCGCGTCGAAGGGAAATGGGAAACTGTTTGACAGCTCTCGGTGCTTTATGGTTTCCTGCTGTTCTTTTTCTGCTCTGCATATCTGACCACAGCTATAAAAACCAGGACCTGCTATTAATCTGTGTTATGCAATGTGGTAACTCAAACTTCCTCTGCATCACTGTCTCTCTCTGCCTGACTCTGTGTTTTTGCTTCTCCTGCACTTAAACAGATCCCTCACACACTTCCAGAATCCCTTTCAGACTTTTAATGTTTCAATTAACGTTTGATTGAGTTATGAAATATACAAGCCTTGGAAGCAAAAAAAAAAAGAAGAAAAAATGACATACATTTTTGTTGTTTGTGGCATGACTCTACTCAGATTTCTGTGTCTCCTACATGACATCCTATTAATTTTGTTTATACCGAGGCAGGTGGTTGTCAGTAAAAGTCATTTCGTCAATCAATTTTTTTTCGGACTGACTATTTTTCAGATGAAAAAATAAGTTGCTAATTTTGTCAGTGCTCTTTCTAGACACTGCAGGTTTAATTGCTAATTGTTAACTGGGAATGAATGCATTTGCATATTAATTAGTTAGCCCATTTGCATTTTTAATTTGCTGCCTTCAAAGGGGGTGAGATAAAAGGTCGCACAATTCTGAATAATTTAAATAATTTATGCTCCATTGGTGAAAAGAAGCTGAACAGAAGTGTTCTGCGGATATTAACCCCTGAGAGCTTTTACCGAATAAAGCACTCCAAAAATTGTTTTAACAAATCTAATTAAACGGAAAAAGGTCTGAACACACAACCACCCAGAGCACCAGGAGCTAGAGTGTGTCCTCGGGAACAAAAAACGCTCAGGAGAGAGTGATGGAGGGTGTATGGATATGGAGGACGAGACTTCCAGCCCTCTATCCGGATATGAAGGCCTCTCGTAGTCTTTTCATCATTCAGATTGATCAAATACCCCTACAGGAATGCTGATGGAGTCAGCGCTTGGTAATAGTAATTCTCTCTGAAGTTAAGCTGCTCTTTGCAACGTGACATACTCCATAAGCAATCAAAGAGATGCATGCACTGTGGTGGATCCTTGAAAGTTAGCCGAGACTAATTTCGGCTGCGCGTCCAAGTTGTCATTTTTAATGAATGGACACCGATAGCACGAGCGCATTTATCAGATCATCACAGGGAAGGAACAGCGAATACACTCATTTTAACTTTAACCTTAACTTTCTTCTCCTCTTCTAACAACTCTAGTGTCCATTTAGAAAAAAATAAAATAAAAATTCTCTTCCATTTTTGGGCACAAGGAGCTGATATTTTCACTCCCTCTTCTTCAACCAGGTCCCGACTGCATTGTGAGACTGTCTCCTCTCCTTTGTCCCAGTGATCTTAATTACAGGCCCTGGGCCCTGAGCAGAGAAGCCCATTTAAATCAGAACACATCCAGCTTCCATTATGGGCTTGGCATTTGGTCTTTGTGCCCATGCTCTTAAATTACATGCTGCCAATCCTAGTGGGCACGGGCAAGATGAGGAGCGGAGGATGGGTGAGAGATGAGGTGAAAGGGGGGATGAGAGAAAGGAGAGAGGGGGCTGAGAGTGGGAGAGGAGGGGGCCACAGGCTGTACTTGTCAACAGAAAGTTCACCCCTCCCTCTCTTCTTCTGCCCTCTTTATCACCAGATAACTTATGTAAAGTAGCAGATGAAACCCATTCCCATTCACGTCGGCCTGATTGTCAGAATAAGCTTGCATTCCTTTGAAAAGTGATTGACCGCCTGAAAGGGTACAAATTAGGGGCCTGTTCGTCTTTTCTTCTCCGGTCGTGGGGTTTATTTGCGGCAGATTCACCCAGGCCCAAAATTAAGTGAACTCAGGCAGGGATGAATGGGAGAGCTCTGATTGAATAATTGATTTCTTTTGTGCGGCCTGTGTTTAAGAGGGATAACTAGACATCCTTTGGAGTGTAATGATTGTAATTACTGCGATGACTGGTCATGTCAAATATGACACAGGAAAGGACTGTTATTAACCTTTATTCTCCACATAGGAAAAAAAATAACCCAATATCCTCTTGTGCCTCCATTCTGCATATGGGTTTCACCTCTGATAGAGGCATGGCCTGCTGTAGGTTGAATGCATGGATGAACTCTTTCCCTGTCTTCTACTCCTGTCCCATGAAAGGTAGATGGGTAATTGACTGTGCAGTCAGAGTCACTGGTATGTCAATGACTCACACGGCTAGTGAGCCTTGGGCTAACTCTCAAAGTCCAATGCATTATGGCTCCAGAATTTAAGTGTAAAAGATAGGAGTTATAGCCATGTTCATGATATCTGTCAGACTCCCATATGCCTTGACCTCTCAAGCAGTGCGGCCTGAAATGGGCTTTAATGCACTAGATGCATTCGAGGGCGTCAGTGAAACAGACATTCATCACATAGTGATCAGACACAGTCTGCTGAAGGTACTGGACATGTGGTCCATATGAATCACTGAGCTCATGTCTGAGGTCTAAAGCCCCTATTTTAAAGCTGCACATGCAGGGAGTCTCCAAACTAACAAAAATGCTTTACAGTTTGTCCACTGTACAGCTCAACCTTTCATATAGAGGCTGTCAGAGTTGCAGTTTGTCAAGAAAGTAAACTGATCAGAGTCTTCCTCACAAGTCATCACATACTGTAACTTTGTCAGGACCTCTTGGAAACACATTTGGGTACTGTTTAGCCTCATTTTTCAACTTGCAGGGTAATTCAATTGACCTATTAAAACTTGTGAATATCAGAAATAGACTGATAGGAAATAGGCTGCAGTCGTCACTATCACTCCTTTTCAGGCAATAAGAAATTCGCTTTGCAACTGATCTTTACCAAACTTAAACAAACAGCAAGTAAAATTGAGCCTTAACAAAACTAAGTGAAAAAAAGAACGGTTCAGCCTGACACATAAAGCTCAGTTTTGGTCCTGTAACTTACACCATCTTCAGCCCTCCAGCCTCTTTATGGGGCTCTTTTAAAAGCTCTTACACTTTGTGCATATCTCTAAGATGCCAGCAGCTTTGACAAAATGGCAGCATTTGACACTCTTTTGTCCTTCAGTTTGGCATAAGTCATTATCATCATTTGTTTTGTTTTTGGCCTGTTGTAAGCAACATATTCAATTCAGTTCAATTTTTAAAAAAAAAAGTTTTTGACATTGTATTCACTTCACCTATCTCCTCTCTCTGCTAATGTCTCAGGAGAACAGCAGGAGCATCTCACAAACTGAGCTGAAATGAACGGAGTGTGCATGAATTAGGTAAATAACATCATAAAATACTTGGTTTGTAAATTCTTAGCATTTCAAGGGCACCGGCTGAACACACATTTTTTTGCATAGCCGGTTTGCTGCTATATTTATTTTCGAAATCTTGCATATTGCACCTTTAAACAAGGTTTTGAGCAATAAGACTGAAACAAACGGTAATGTTGCATGCCAGAAAACCAAAACAATGAGCTGAAGCATGCCTAAACTCCCTGTGGAGCTGAGTAGAACTGCAGAGATGGTGAGCTTTAGTGAACTCTTGGACATCACAGTCATGATGATGATTTAAAACTATTTATTAGTGCAGCTTTAAATACAGATGCTTCACAGGTAGAGTTGAGAGCTGAAGGGAAATCCCACTGAAGATGCAAAAAACTATTTTAAACATTTCATCCCAACTTTCAAATCTAACCTTAAACCAAACAGCAGAGACAGAATATTCCAGTGAAGATCTGAACCTACGCTGCTCCATAGATGGTAAAGAATGGAACAACTGCGAGGCCATTTTGACGGCCCCAGTGGTACTTTTACTGGAGTAAGAAGACATTTTACGATTCAGTCACACAAAACTCATTTGGATGTAAAATCTAAAACATTCTCAAGTCCATGAACTCAATCTCTAACTCAGTGTCAGTGGACCAAATCAACAGTTTCAGTGTCGATGCTGTGATTTCCAGTCGTCAGGCAGTTTGTGTTTGTGGATACCGAATCTTTAAAATCACTCAAATAATATAGTCAAAAGTGCAGAGTCCAAGAGAAACTTCACAGTGACAGTTGGAGGTTTGTACCATATTTAAACAGCTTGTCCAGAGACTATAACTGACAGCAGCTAATTCTTCCTACTGGTTTCCCTCCAGCTCCAGGCGAAACTTTAGAGAGACATTACAGTTGCTTATTCCTAACCTGTCACCAGAAAGCCCCGGCCTGGCTGCCCTTCAGTTGAACTTCTGTGTTCAGCGCTGCCAGCCTCGCCAGCTGTGGAGACAACTGAACAACTTCATTTGCAACTTCATTTGAAGCCTTTAATTAGGTACCACAAGCACTTGTACAGGAGGGAATATGACCAGTGAGCAGACAGATGGCACTGAGGGAACAGTAACACATGACCCAAGTGGCTAATGTTGGATTAGTATGCAGCTAAAATAGTTCACATTAATGCACTGAAGCTATTATTTTTGGGATGTCCTGGCTGTGTGGCTCTAGGGAGAGAAGTGTCACTCTCTGTTGGTTGGTCAATCCACTGTTTTGTACCTTGTCTCCCAAAATTATGTTCCCACACAACTAAACTACATTTTCTTCTACATTTTGAAAGAAACTTTTTTCTTCCTGCACTGCAAAAACTCAAAATCTTACCAAGTCTATTGTCTTATTTTTAGTCAAAATGTCTCATCCCACTTGATTTAAGATAAATTCACTTAACAAGTGACATTTCAGCAGATGGAGGGACTTGTTTTAACCCTCCTGTTGTCCTCATTTACGGGCAACAAAAAATGAATGTAGGTTTAGGGAAATGGCACCGTTTGAGTTAAACTACAAGCCTTTCACAACATGTTTGAAGATTCTCCTCCATTTTCTGGGTTACCAGGGTGACATGTCCCATCCCATCTAATACGTGATTGGTTGGCTGACAAGGACCAACAGTGAAGCAGTAATATAAACAGCAAAGATGTGTTAATTTGTGATACAAAATGCCTGTTTGAGAGTGCAGTTTAGTTGGACAACAAGGTCATTTCTGAGGGGCAGGGTTGCAATAATACAGTATAATGGGAGGTGTGTGTGTGTGTGTGTGTGTGTGTGTGTGTGTGTGTGTGTGTGTGTGTGTGTGTGTGTGTGTGTGTGTGTGTGTGTGTGTGTGTGTGTGTGTGTGTGTCAACTTCTACATTGCTGGCCATGAAATTTAGTTCAGATATTCAGGTTCCCTCAAGATAAATACCAACATCACCTGAGTGTTCCACTGGCTTTGCTTCTCACCAGTTCAAAAGTTGAGTTTGTACAGTAATTGAGTTTATTATGAAATATCTACAAATCCAGTGGCATTACTGTCAGCCTCAGCTGTGTGGTGTGTTTAGTTCTTTTTTGAAAAGTTAACTTAGGTACCCTTCATATAAGATCCTGAGGGTTTGAAACTGAACAACAGTCAGTTGTGTGTATGAACCTGAAACTGTTTCTATTTTTAGTAGTAATCTTGCAAAACAGTGAACAAAGGACAAGCAGATCACTCTGGCAAAAAATATTGCTCGGTATTGTAAGATATTGTAACCCAAATTACACAACCACCTTTGAATGAAGAAACAAAACAAGTAATAAATTTGACTTTTACTGCATTTTGTATTATTTGAATTGGAGAGAATGATGTCAAAATTGAGATTTAATAAAAGAAGAGCCTGAGCTAATGAGAAAATCTGAATTTGAAATGTAAATATCATCAATAGCGGACCAAAAAGAGCCTCTTTTTTTTTTTTTCCTACCCGTGAGCCTATAAATGAAGACACAAATTTAGTGTGGAGTTGGTTGCGACTGTGCCATCCTGCTATTTGTGTTCCTTAATGACTTTCTAATTCCTCATCAGTGGGTAGCTAGCCTCCACAGCAGGCAGACAGAGAGCAGTGGCAGGATGCCATCCACGAACAGGTGCTCCTCCATGTTGTGCTTATGCTGTCCGTAGGCCTCAATTACATCCTTTAGGTTGCTTTGAAATTGGGAGCATTTCAGGCGCTTCGATGCTCTGCTCTGAGCTTAACTTTTTTCTGCTTACACATTCGAGCGCTTGACTTTGACTCCAGGTTCTGGTTCATTTGCGCTGCGGCTAAGTTGGTGAGGTTTGGTTTTAACATGGTGGAAAAGATATCTGATAGATTAGATGCTACCAGATTAAAACATCGACAAAAAAATCCTTTATTCCCACTGCAATAACCACCCTGAACAAAATAAAATAAGACACTGAGCACTACATTTATTATTTGTTTTTATCGGCTGCTGCTTCTTTTTAACATTTCTTTTAGACATCTATCTATCTATGGTGAGCAGAAAAGAGATTAACTGCGTGTGCATACTGAAGATTGAAAGATAATTTTTAACTGTCTTTTTTTGCAGTTTTTCTCAGTTTTATTAAAGTACAGATAATATCTAGTAAAATCACAGAAAAAAATATTAATTTCTATGTTAAAACAGGCCAAAACTGCAAATAACGTACACATAAAAAACTTTTTACCAATAGTATTTCTTTTACAATGTGTAACTATAAAATTACATTGTTCCACTGTATTTTTCATGATCTTAGAGATATACTTGCTGTTATTTTTATATTTTGCAGCTTTTGAACTATGCCATATTTCAATGTTTTTTTCTTTTTTTTTGGCACCCTTGCTGCCAGATTTTCACTTTTCTTTTTTTGTAGTGTATAATCTATAAATGTCAGACCTGATTACACTGTAAACTGCAAACTTTGGCTTTGATTATTCAGTTACAAGAAACATTGCGGCTTCACAAATACACACTTGTGCTGTCACGACAGACAAACCTATTCTTATGAGCATTTGCAAGTTCTAACTGTTTCATCCTGATTAAGCGGCAACGTGGCCACAACCTCTTCAAAGTGTACGACGACTGATGCTCACACAAGTCATTTTGTTCTGAAACCGGTCCTCAGTGGAGGTGGAATGCTTTGACTTCTGACCTTTGCCAGGCTCCAGATTTGACTTTCAGTTTACTTGAAGTCTTTATAGGTTTCGTTGCCTTCACGGTTTACAGTTCTTTTATTAGTACCATGGTTCAAAGATGTAATCTAAACCAGTTACACGTAAAAATATCAGCCCATGTTGATGTGGGTGTTTTATTGTAACACTCAACACGGCAGAGTTGAGATTAAATGAAGCAATAATCTGTGTGTGTTTGTATTTTAAGCTTGGTTTTCTCTCCACATCGTTGTGATAAGATAAAACATTAGTTTTTTGTTTTTCCATAATGTTACTCCATTCAGTCTAATTAACCCTCCTGTTTTCCTCATTTACAGGCAACAAAAAATACTGTTTCCTTGTCTGAAAAAATTCAAAAATTCAGCCAAAAAATTCCCCAAATTTCTGAAAATTTGCAAAACCTTCAGGAAGAAAATTCCAATAATTCCTTAAAAGTTTCCCTTAAAAGTTTTATTTTTTAAAAATCCCCCAAATTTGGCAAGAAAATTCTTGTAAATATTTTCAAAAAATGAGTAAAAATCTTCAAAAAAATCCTAAAAATATCTACAGTGATTCCATATATGTCAGTAAAACTTCTAATATTTTCTTTAAGAACATTCAGAAAAAAAATCAACCAAAATCCAGCGAAATTTGCTGGATTTTGGTTGATTTTTTCTGAATGTTCTTAAGAAACATTTTTAACATTTCTTTTTTTCCCACAAAAAATTTTTCAAAAATTTCCCAAATATGTTGAAAATGTGGACATCAGAAGTTTCACTGTGAAAATATTTTTTTTCCCACATTTTCAAACTTTAAAACGGGTTAATTTTGACCTGCAGGACTACACGAGGGTTAAAATTAGAAGTGGTTTTTTTTATAGTATTGTGCAGCAAATTTTTCAGAGTATATAGCAGGGGTGTCAAACATGCGGCCCGCGGGCCAAAACCGGCCCTCCAGAGGGTCCAATCCGGCCCTCGGGACGACTTTGTGACGTAAAAATTACAGAGAAGACATTAACTGCAAATTGTAAATTTGTAAAACCATCAATTTAAACTAATTTCTAGACCATGACAAGTTGTTTGTCTTGTCTTTTTGTTATTTCTGTTATTATATGTAAGCTGCTGAACACTTGAATGTCCTTTGTGATGAATGAAGTATCTATCTATCTATCTATCTATCTATCTATCTATCTATCTATCTATCTATCTATCTATCTATCTATCTATCTATCTATCTATCTATCTATCTGTCTGTCTATCTGTCTATCTATCTATCGAAATTATAACAAAGACAATACGTATTACAAATACATTTCATCAAAGCCTTAAAAAGATGAAATATGAGTTTTTATTCCCTCTAAGTAGCGTCTTCCCAGAGACAACATATTATTGAATCAGGTTTCAGCCAATATTTAACTGTCAGAAGCTACTTTTTTATTCTTATTATCCTTTTTTACTCTTTCAAACAGTCTGATGTTTTCCATTTGTGCTTTTTCACTGTTTTTACGATTCACTCTCGCCAACTTTCTTACATCTTACTGAATGCTTTGCAGAGTCTGTGTTCAGGGACATTTACCTGGGAGCCACATATGCAATAGGTACTTCTTATCTGAAAGACTCAGACTTGTGTAAGTCCAGGGAGACGCTGGCTGTGATCAGTGTCTGTACTGTAGGCACAGTACCAATCAAGTTTTCATAACACAACATTAGCACATTTCTTTACTTCTTTGTATTCATTTTATAAACTTAGATATATTTGTACAGTACTGGGTTTAATATCTTCTTTAGATTTTGTTGATTTACACTCTAAATAAACTAACTGCTGCTACTTTATCAGGTTACAGACACCTGTAACTTGTATTTGTTTAAATCTTTTTTCTTGCTTCTTTGCTCTCATAACATCTCCTAAAATCAACCCCATGACACAGAAAATCTACAATGCTAAGAATTTTATTAACACCCAATGAATAATAATAATACGCATTAAGCAAGCAAAATAAGGGGAAAGTATGAAAGATGGCTGGTGATGGAATTTCTTCATCCATTCAATCAGCGGCCGTCAGTCAGTTGCGCTTGCTGGAAGAGAAACAAGGTTCAGTAAATGGTGAAAGTGTTCAAAACGTCTACATAGGAGCTAAAAAATACAGTTTATAGAAAGCACTGTCATTACGATGTAATGGATTAACAAACAAATACTTCACATTATTTCAGCTCATATGTAAGCGAACTAAAACTCTAAATTCAAGGTACTTCAGTAAGAAGAAACAGGATTTTTGAGAATTTTTAGCCTCTTGAATGAGAGGATGACTGCGAATCTACACAGACATAAAAATCACAAAGATACACTGGAAAAAATGCTCCTCAAAACAAGGAAAAAAAGCTTATTTCAAGGAACTTTTACCTTGAAATCAGTGAAAAAATCTGCCAATAGAACAAGTGAAAAATGGCTTGGTAAGATTTCTTGAAATAAGATATGATATTTTACAATACTGAGATCTTATAATTAGCTGGGAAAACTTATTTTAAGCTCTATTTTACCAGGATAGTCAAGCTTAGGTGTCTTAAAATAAGCCAGATATGCTTTAAAAAATGGCAGTTTTTCACTCAAAAATAGGTTTTTGCTTTCATGTAGCCTCCTAATTTGAGATGTACTAAACTTATTTTGAGTTTTCTTGTAAAATACAACTCAAAACAAGATAATTTCAAGATTGCTTGACTTAACAAGATATTTAAGATGCATTGTCTTAAAACAAGTCCCTCCATCTTGCTGAAATGTCTCTTGTTACGTGAATTTATCTTAAATCAAGTGGGATGAGACATTTTGACTAAAAATAAGACAATAGACTTGGTAAGATTTAGAGTTTTTGCACTGTACCAAATATTCTGTGTTATTTTCCCTAGAAATGTCAAGATATCCCAAATTTCAAATCAATTTGTAGCACCAATAACTAATTTTCAGCAAAGTCATGTGCAGACGTAAAGAAATATGTGTTGCCAGGTGTACAATGCTGAATTTCTGCAAGGAAAAAGCGACACATCCCCGTGAATGACACCTCTCTTCCACCACACTGGTCAGATCAACACAACGGTACACATCTAGCAGACCTCTGATCTCACCCAGGAAGGAAACAACACTTTCAGATCAGTGCCCCGTCATCTCACAATGTGGCGTCTCCCCCTTTGAAGGTACAGTAGCATCGTTGCAGTTGCTCACATGTGAAACTCCAGCTTTTATCATCCTGTTTTGGGCGAGGAGGAGAGGATTGGGAGATGAAGGAAGCGATTTCTTTTTAACTTGGACCCACCAAAGTGGAAAGAAACAGCAGCGTTGACAGGTGTGTGAAAGGAGTACTGCTGGGTCAACTGGAGAACTTCAGAGACCAGTTTAGAAGACTTCTTACAGCCTCTCAGAAGACGGGGAGCAGCACGGCTCACTGGCAACGGAGCGAATACAACACCCAGGAGTTAGCATCCGAGGCTAGCTTCTAAGGACGCCTGCTTTTACGACAGATTATTGTTTTCAGATCCGAGCGCCGGTGCCAGTCCTCCGACAAAGAGGCTTAAGACAGAAGCCGGAGAGATTTGCTCCTTGTCCTGAATTAGCAGCCAGCTGTAAACTACAAGTCCCATCCCACAGCAGGAGGATCACTCCTCCCATTAGCCCTGGCAGAGTGCCGACTACAAATGCCAGGTTCGTGGTCGTCGGGAGGCCCGGTTGGGACGAGACCCTCCGTCACTCACCGCGACACATGTCATAAAGTCATTGTATTGCCATCAATCCGGGGACCTAACCACCTCCACAGCAGATGGAGGCCCAGCAGGAAGACAGGGGGCCGTGCCCTGAGCCGCTGCCCCACACAGAGTGCACACGGCAGGAGTACGAGGGGCCACAACTATAGGGGAGCCCCAGACCCCAGACCAGACCTCCTGTGGATACACCCCTGGGTCAAGTCCTAATGTTGTCCATGATTAATTAGACACAAATGTAAGTAAGCCATTAGCCCACGGAAACAGACATGCTTTCAGTTTTAGTCTGTTAGCTAACTATTTAACCCTCCTGTTGTCCTCATTTCCTTGTCTGAAAAAAAATGAAAAATTCAGCAAAAAAATTCCCCAAATTTCTGAAAATTTGCAAAACCTTCAGGAAGAAAGTTCAAGTAATTCCTTAAAAGTTTCCCTTGAAAGTTTAATTTTAAAAAATCCCCCAAATTTGGCAAGAAAATTCTTGTAAATATTTTCAGAAAATGAGTAAAAATCTTCAAAAAAAATCCTAAAAATATCTAAAGTGATTCCATATATATCAGTAAAATGTCTGATATTCTCTTTAAGAACATTCACAAAAAAAATCTACCAAAATGCAGCAAAATCAATTTTGACCCGCAGGAAGGACACAAGGGTTAAAAGTTATCTCCCTATAGGTGCATCTTCTCTGTATTACTTTCAATCACAACTCCATCTATCAGCACACATAAAGGTCTACACAGTGAGCATAAACACCTGCCCCATATTTATGAGTAAAAATAGTGATAAACATAGTCTGCAAAGGATAAAGATGTCTTTCCTCCCCTGAATGGGGATATGTAATGATATTCATAAAAAGACCTCCTACTGGGGGCACAGGAAATACTGTTCCTTAGCAACAACATACACACTCTTACAAGCCATATCTTAGGGAATTTTGACCAGATTGGGATGCAAACAACAGAAAAGCTTTAACTAGGCCATGTTATGAGGCTGCTCCCTATGGCTGATTATCTACAGTAGGTGTCTCGTCTGGCACAAATCTACCCTTAATGATACACACCACATACCAACAAAACACAACACGGAGGAGAACAGAAGCCAGCTAGAGGTATTCTGCACAACCACATCTCAGCCCTTTTAGTTCAGTTGAGAATCGTGTAATTAATGTTCTGATATCCATCACGGCTAAATGTCAGGTCTTACTTTTTACACCTTTTAAGCTCTTTTTCAAAGAAATCGTACATGACACTTTTACAAGTCGCTGTACAATGGATGCTTTGTACATTTAAAAGGTCATAAAGTGGTCAACCTTGCTATCTAATTCCTGTTTTCCCTCCAGCACTCAGACTCCATTTCACATTATCAGTTGATGAGAAAATTCTGATGCTCAGGTGCATTAAAGAAGTCTTACGCCTATTTAACGTAATTAATTATTGAGTCCTGCTCATGACTGTGCATCGCGGGTGTAATGTCAGAAATGATACATTTGCTGAGGAAATATTCAAACCAATTGAAAATATGAAGCCAACTTCTAAGATTTCACTCTAAAGATGTTATTTATACTTGCTGTTGAGGAGTGTGTGGTGCAAAATAGTCACATTAATACACAAAGTCCATAGTTAATGGTGTTGAATTGAGTGCATTTTTTTTGCAGTAAATCTTAAGCACACTTGCTTTTATCCTCTTCATCCAAAAAGGCCTTAAAAACAATTACCATCCCATAATGAGTGATGTTTGTTTCTCCCTGTCATTAATTACAGTTAATCAAAGACAACAGACGACTTAAAAGCATCACTCAGCAAAGAGCTCACAGAGGTCAACTGACAAAACATTATCTTCTGTGTGCAGCGCTTCCAGGAAAAATCATCAAACAACACCACCAAAAAAATAAAAAATAAATAAAACAAGAAGAAGAAGATAATATAAATTCAGTTTTAAGAGCACAACATGACAGATCATCTTCACAAATAGGAAATTATTAATCAGCACTTCACTGCTGTTATCTGCAAATTAACAAAGCAGTCAAAATCCTTACTTTCCTTCCTGGAAGTCCAGAATATTCATAAATAAAGAGATCAGTGAGTGTAAAGATGCTCCCATAATTCTAATCTCCAGCAGTTTTTTGCTGTCACCAAGTGTCTAGTCTTTGAACTGTGTCCTTTCACGCGCTGCCTCGCTGTGGCTGAGCAGAAAGGCTTCGTTGCCCTCTGGTGGTGAAAATATGTCATTAACCCTCGTGTCGTCCTGCAGGTCAAAATTCACCCGTTTAAAAGTTTGAAAATGTGGAAAAAAATATATATTTTCATAGTGAAACGTTTAATGTCCACATTTTCAACATTTTTGGGAAGTTTTTTTTTTTTTTTTTTAATTTTTTGGTGGAAAAAAAGAAATGTTGAAACAAATGTTTCTTTAAGAACATTCACAAAAAAACTAAATCCAGTGAAATTCACTGGTTTTTGGTTGATTTTTTTGTGAATATTCTTAAAGAAAATATTAGAAGTTTTACTGATATATATGTAATCACTTTAGATATTTTTAGGATTTTTTGGGAAAGATTTTTACTCATTTTTGAAAATATTTACACGACTTTTCTTGCCAAATTTGGGGGATTTTTTTTTTTTTTTTTTAAATAAAACTTTTAGTTCGAAAATGTGGAAAAAAATATTTTTACAGTGAAACATCTGATGTCCACATTTTCAACATTTTTGGGAAACTTTTGAACATTTTTGGTGGAAAAAAGAAACGTTAAAAAATTTTTTCTTTAAGAACATTCACAAAAAAAACAACCAAAATCCAGCAAATTTCGCTGGATTTTTGACCCGTCAACCCAGCCCCTGAGGCCCCCTTGTGGTTGCGCATGGAGTGTGGCTCAGTAACCAACTCTTCTCTATCGGCCCTGCTGTTTACCAAACTGGACAACACCAGGATCCTAAAAAGCCTAAGCTTTACCTTAAGAAACTCTGTCAAAGTGTTGAATCAAATACGTGAGGTCCTGCACCTGCCCGAGACCTCTGCAGAAACACCAATTTGTTTCAATCACTCCTTTTTGCCACCTTGGTCAGACAAGAGTTTTCATTCCTGGAGGGAGAGGGGCCTAATCTATTGGAGACTTATACATTAAGGGGAAGTTTGCTTCATTTAACTCATTAAGAGAAAAATTTGAGCTACCTCACTCACATCTCTTTCGCTACTTACAAATTAGACATTATACACAAACCAGAACTAATAAACTTGACACTACTCTGGGACAGCACATCTTTTATGAAATTCTGAGGAGCCCCTCTCACTCCAGGCATCTCATATCCAAGCTTGTGCACCTGTTTGACTGTGATTCTGTTGCCTCTTCTGTGGGGATTAGGGAGGCTTGGGAAAAGGAACTGGGTGTGGACTTGATTGAAGATGTATGGGGCAGAAGCCTGTCTGCAATCCAGACCTGCTCAGTCAACAGCAGACACCAGCTCATTCAATTCAAGGTTGTCCACCGTCTTCACTACTCGAAACAAAGACTGCACAAGATCTACCCCTCTGTTTCAGCAACATGCGAGAGGTGCCACTTTGTCTCATGCTTTCTGGCATTGCCCTTCACTGTCTGGGTTCTGGTCCAAAATATTTGACTGGTATTCCAAGGCTTACAAACAGCTTCTTCCATTGGACCCTATACTCGCCATTTTTGGCTGCTCTCAACTCACCCAGAGACTCCCCACTACAACGCAGCAGTCGCTGTTGCTCGGCATGACCGTGGCCAAAAGACTCATTCTCAAGGAGTGGAAGTCACCCTCTCCCCCTCCCTTCCAGAGGTGGATGACGGACATGATCCATGTTTTACATATGGAAAAACGCAGATTTACACGGACCAACAGGGTGCAAAAATACTCTGACATCTGGGACCCATTCCTCACTCACCTTGGAAGGGCAAAAGCTAAGAGACTGAGCTGGTTGAGCTCTTATCCCTCTGCTCATCACACACCCATACACCTCCCAACAGCACCATAATGTAGCACTGGCAATGTATGTATTTATGTGTGTATATATGTTTTATGTATTATTATAATTAATTAATTATAATCAAATTTAGCTATTTACTCATTTTTATTTTTTATTTTTTCTGGTGGCAGCTCTGTATGCCTGTCTTCGACTGCGTAGAGCCTGTTCACTTTGTTCTTCTTTGCTCTGTGAAAAAAAATGAAAATATTGAAAATAAAGTATTGGAAAAAACAAAGTATGAGGCTTGGCTTAGCATAAAAACACAAAAGAGGAGGAATATTTTACATGTGAAAAGTGCTATTTCTGGGTATTGCAGACTTGATGTGCCAAACTATTTCTTGCCTGGGCACAGTTCTGTTTTGGAGTCCTGCATAAAACTACAGCTTGTAATTTCTACACTTTGTTTTTGTAGGAATTACATACACAAGGTGATTCTATACTGTGGAATAAGTTATGCTAAGTTGCTGCTGTCAGATTTGCCACACAGCTATGAGAACTGTATCAGTCTTCTCTTCTGAATCTAAACAAAATAAGCAAATAAAGCAAAGACATTTTCACACGCTGTCATCACCAAAGCAAAGATTGGTTTACAAACCTTGTCAGCTTTGAGCTTCTTCGCTGACATCTGACGCTGAGGCTCAGCTTTTCTTTTCATGCCCTGTTGTCCTGTGGTCACAGTCGGCATGTAACTAGGTGGTGCTGTTGCCGGGTTTGAACCACGCTTCAGGTTCAGAGTGTAAAAAAGATCTTTCCTCGTGATGTATGCGGCTGTTACAGACACCCCCTTCTCCTGGACCTTAGCCTTCTCTGCTACGTTGTGGACTGGAACAGGACAAAACAAAAAACACCATTTAGAGGGTCAATATATAACTGTGGGACTTTTTGTAACATCGTTGACATTTTTGCTGTTTTCAGGCCTAAAATCGTTACGGCCGCCTATAACCAAACATCACATGGCATTTTCTTCTAAAGATTACATTTACAATTGAGCAAAACTTTAATTGCAAGTTATTTCTAAAGATACTGTAATAAACCTGTTGACACTTGACTCACATTATTTTAGCAAAAATTCAGCAAAAAAATTCCCCAAATTTCTGAAAATTTGCAAAACCTTCAGGAAGAAAATTCCAATAATTCCTTAAAAGCTTCCCTTAAAAGTTTTATTGGAAAAAAAAAATACCCCAAATTTGGCAAGAAAATTCTTGGAAATATTTTCAAAAAAATGAGTAAAAATCTTTCAAAAAAATCCTAAAAATATCTAAAGTGATTACATATATATCAGTAAAACTTCTAATATTCTCAAAAAGCAAATTTCGATGGATTTTGGTTGATTTTTTGTGAATGTTCTTAAGAAACATTTTTAACTTTTCTTTTTTTCCACCAAAAAATGTTCACAGAGTTCCCAAAAATGTTGAAAATGTGGACATCAGAAGTTTCACTGTGAAATTTTTTTTTTTTTTTTTTACATTTTCAAACTTTAAAACGGGTCAATTTTGACCCACAGGACAACACGAGGGTTAAACAACTCAGAAAGCCTTGGAGTCTGGCCAGACTTTTCTTCAGGAGGAAATGACATCATGTGGAGCAGGTCATGTGATCTGGAATTAACACACTTCCTTGAGAGGTGTTTTTATAATGGGGAACTTAATTTGAATTGATTTCTCGGACGTAGATTTCCATTTAAAATTTGATATATTGCCAAAAAAGAAATATCTGTCATGATTATCTCAACTTCATAAAAAGAACACAATCAAAACTATTTCTAAATAAGCTCATTTTATTATCGTTTAGCTAATTAGAAGGTGGTTGTTATTAAATTGGGACGGTTATTTAGTTGACTTTTTAGTGATATCCAGTCATTTTTTTTATTAATAAGTGATTGTTTCCATAACAAATAATTATGAAATTTATAAAGACATGATCATAATGGACATAAAAATATATATTTTTTTAACTTTTAATGAAAATGTATGCAAGATATGTCCCATGGACTTCAAAAGTTCCTCAGAGCAATGTTGCTCTGCTTCTACAGATTTTTAAATGAAATTAAAATTAACTTACTAATAGCAGTGAAGTTGCAGAGGATGCAGGACAACTGGTCTTTAAGGTATGCAGAAACCTCCTCTTTAAAGTCGAGCCCCACCAGCCACATTCTGCTCTTTTCGTCTCTGAATCACAATGAAAACATGCCAGTGAGGAGACAATACAGTACAACACAGACAAGTACAAAAACAACAATCCAACATGTAAAGTCAACAAGTGACATAAACATCACTCGTTCTTACTTTTTGTTGCCCTTGCTGTGTCCAGCCAAGGACTTCACATAAACGTGTGCCATGGAGATCTGCCTGTTTATCTCCAGAAGTCCCACCAGCAACCGGACTCTGGACTCCACCAGGCCGAGCCTGCCAGAGAGAAGACAATGGGATTTTCAGAAAGAGGAAAGCATCGCGGTAGCTGGACGTAAAATATTCAAACAACTGCAAAAGAAGCATGATCTACAGAGATGTCTACATCTGTTCCAGGTTTCCTTCATACTCACCATTCAAGACGCTGCTTCTCTGTTGTGTACGATGCTTCCAGCACAACGTAATGCCTTAAAATGTGAGATAGAATCATGGTCATTTGTGTCCCTGCATTGCGACTTTGTACACATGGTGGAATCTTACAAGGTTAATCACATTTAGTTCGTTATAATTGACTGGCTTTCTGATCAATATTTAAAACAGCTACAGTACAGGAATGGCACAGCTAGTTTAAGTCTTAGACATACAATTTAACCCTCCTGTTGTCCTCATTTATGGGTACCAAAAAATATTGTTTCCTTGTCTGAAAAAAAAATCCAGAAATTCAGCCAAAAAAATCCCCAAATTTCTGAAAATTTGCAAAAACCTTCAGGAAGAAAATTCCAATAATTCCTTTAAAATTTTGTTTTAAAAAAAAGTCCCCCAAATTTGGCAAGAAAATTCTTGTAAATAATTTTTAAAAATGAGTACAAATCTTCCCCAAAAAATCCTAAAAATATCTAAAAGGATTACATACATATCAGTAAAACTTCTAATATTTTCTTTAAGAACATTCACAAAAAAAAAGAAATCAACTAAAATCCAGCGAATTTCGCTGGATTTTGGTTGATTTTTTTCGTGAATGTTCTTAAGAAACATTTTTAAAATTTCTTTTTTCCATCAAAAAAAATGTTCAAAGATTTCCCAAAATGTTGAAAATGTGGACTTCAGAAGTTTCATTGTGAAAATATTTTTCTTTCCCTACATTTTCAGACTTTTAAACGGGTCAGTTTTGACCCACAGGACGACACAAGGATTAAAAAACATATTATTGCTCTCCATTAATATCTCATTCCTTCATTGCATTGGTTAGAACACTCAAAATTAATAAACTGAAGGACTTATGAAGTCAGTTTTAACCCAACAGTATTGCAACAAAGCTACACCATTAGCTGTATCTAACATGCTGCCTGTTCTGACCTCTGACTTGTTATTGAACTGTGTAAACAAAAAAACAAACATAGAATCCAGCAAAAGACTAAAGTGAGATCAGAACACGTGGCACATTTATTCAAAACTTACAAAATACAGTAGTAAGTGTAGCAGAAATGACAGAAACTTAACAAGAGGTCAGCAAAAACAATAAATAAGACATAGAGAATATTAATATTAATAATCTTTGAATACAAGAACAGGTTCACCATAGAAACATCCAGTATGAAACAATAAAGTTAGATGCAAATTTAAGTCTCAAACAGCATATTAACAGTTTAGAAATTACATAAAGGAACCATAAATCCACACAAAACCCAACTTTCACTCCTCAGACATCACAGAATATTTTCAATTAACAACAGCAAACATCAAAACTTCTCTACCGTTCATTACACAGCTGGAATTCAGCAAAGTTAGGTGCAAATGTAAATACTTCAAGCAACAGATGATTGACTGTGTAATTTACTCCATCAGGCTTCGTGTACATTAAATTAATCACAGCGGAAAACGTTTCCCACATTCATTATTTGAGTATCATTCAAGAAATTGTCATCATACAGAACAATGCATAAAAACAGTAATGGTAAATGAATGACGCCAGAATAGAACAAACATCCAAACCAGCACGCACGGTAAAAAGTGTAAAATGTAAAAGAAATAATCTGATTTTGACCTAGATACACAATAAAAGCCATTTTTACAACCAAGTACATATATATCTTCATTAGCCTCATGTTGTCCTGCGGGTCAAATTGACCCATTTTAAAGTTTGAAAATGTGGAAAAAAAATCTATTTTCATGTCCACATTTTCAACATTTTTGGGAAATTTTTGAACATTTTTTGATGGGAAAAAAAAGGTTAAAAAAATGTTTCTTTATGAACATTCACAAAAAATCAACTAAAATCCAGCGAATTTCGCTGGATTTTAGTTGATTTTTTTGTGAAAGTTCTTAAAGAAAATAGAAGTTTTACTGATATATATATGTAATCACTTTAGATATTTTTAGGATTTTTTTTGGAAGATTTTTACTCATTTTTTATATTTTATATTTTTAATATTTACAAGAATTTTCTTGCCAAATTTGGGGTATTTTTAAAAAAAATAAACATTTTAGGAAATTATTGGAATTTTCTTCCTGAAGGTTCTGCAACTTTTCAGAAATTTGGGAAATTAGTTTTTTGCTGAATTTTTGGAATTTTTTCAGACAAGGAAACAATATTTTTTGGCACCAGTAAATGAAGACAACAGGAGGGTTAAAAAAAGTAAAAAGCAACATCAAATACATTCTTATTTGGAGGCACGATTGAGGTTTAAGGCACTGATGCTGAGGCACAATAAGACAATCATACAGTGTTACCAATGCAACAGATGTATACAGTTAAAATCTTAGAAATTAGTGAGTGTTTCTGTGAATTCTGTACATGGCAAACTTGACTTTTATGTTCATTTAGCTTATACATACTGGTACTTGTCAAAAAAGTCCTGTTTTTCAAAGAGTTTGGACCAGTTTGCTTCCTTCTGCTGTATTTTTTGAGCAATGGCATGGCCTGGAAAGGAAAAAGTAAAAGGGAAGCTTGTTAAAAATCAAAGTACAACAACATTCCAGTCCTTTGTTAACAGAATAAAATGATATTAAACGGTGTGAACTTAATCCGGGGTAAGAGTGCAGTAAGTAACGGTTGAACACCTTCAACTGTGCAGCTGATTTAGCATCAGAGCATTACAGTAACAGGTAACTGTGCAGGTAGTGAACTGAGAACATTTGGTGGTTGTCAACTAAAACACAGCGTACCTCTTTTGATCTCCTTGGTTAGAACAGCTAACGTGGAGCGAGACACGTTGACCGAGGTGTTCTGCTGAGGGTAAGCAGGGGTGATGATGGCCATTTGGTGGCAGCGGTCGCTTGGATTCACCTGGAAATGTGGAAGAACACGGCATTTTTAGCTCACTCGTGCTTCTGAACAAACTTGACAATGGACTAACTGGTTTGATTCTGCTAAAAATGAAAAATCTTGCTGAAGCCTTACATTGGGATTCCACATATTGGGGTCCAAGCGGTTCTTGACTCGATGCAAGTGAACTGGGAAAGGCCAAACCCTGGAAAAGAACAAGATTTTTCAAACTGACATGCAGCTACAGTTTCATAGTGGAAGCAACCTAACTTATAATAATGATAATAATAGCTTTATTTCTATAGCACTTTTCATACAAGAAAATGTAGCACAAAGTGCTTTACACTCGAAGATAAAAACACGTCACACAAACTCACAATCATTACTTACATATAAAACAAAAACAAACAAAACTGAACAAATTAAAAACAATAAGTATAAATATAATAAATAAAACGAAATCAAAATAACTAAAATAGATGAAATTAAAATTTAGTTAAAAACCAGACTAAAAAAGTAGGTCTTAAGTTTGCTTTTAAAAGTATTAATATTACAAGTCCCCCTCAGATCTTCAGCAGGCTACTCCAGAATCGAGGGGCACAGTAATAAAAAGATGCTTCACTGTATGTTTTGGTTCTGACTTTGTGTTCTGTTAAAAGGCCACTTCCGGACAACCTGAGGGCTCTACTGGGCTTATATGGTAAAAGCAAGTTATATAAATACAGAGGAGCAAGACCATTAAGAGCTTTATAAACCAATAAAATAATTTTAATTAAATCAATTCTAAAAGGCACAGGGAGCTTCACATATATGTCACATATTCATGCATTTTGTGTAGTGCCTGACATGTCTTTTTTTATTCTTATGTTTTTCATTTACCCAGGAAACAAGAAATGCTTTGACAACTCACCACGTGGAGTAGACCTTGAAGAACTTGATTACCAGAGTGGCCGGTGTGGCATTCGGGTACATCTGGCAAATTCTGGCCACCAAAATAGCCCATGACACACCACCCAAGAAGCCCAGCAAGTTGGAGTAAATGTTGCGCTCTGAAGGTGAGAAAAAGACGACAAAAAAAGATTAAAACAGCTCTAGCTCTTGCTATAGCCCACAGCCAATCAAGAGATTTCAAAATAGTGTCAACTCCTGGGTGCACATGTTTTATTTCACGTTGCTACTTCTTCCAAATTCAATACAATTACCACAGTTGGAACTTTTGCTCAAAATTGATGTTAAATTGATGGAAAAGAAGTCGATTAGCACTCAAACTACAAAAGCTTCTCTTAATATGACACAAGCTTTTCTGAAAACATGATTTGTGAAGTTTTGTGGCATCTAAAATATTGACATTGTGCTCTTTTTGTCCTGCATTTCTCTATTTCAGTATTTGTATCTTCATGGATCAGTTAGACTGTTACTGATGGATGAGGGGGATTAATTCCACATGCTGTTCTTGTCATCGCCATCAAAGTGTGGTGGCAAAATATCTTCACTCATTTTAACTCAAAAATCAATAAAAAACAAACTTCCTTGATGCTAACCGAAGTGAAACAAAACAGAAGACTAAACCTACCCCTCTGTCAGGCTTCTAATTTTTATTATTCACATTGTTATTGATCATAAAATGACAAATAATAGCGAAGAAAAAAGAGCCTTGAAGTGTTTCTGTCATTTTTGACAACAAAAAAGTGAGAAAAGTGATTATTAAATATTACAAATATTCACAAAAATAATTATCTTTCATACAGGAGATCTAAAAAACATCCAAGAAACATTGTTCTCCTTGATTGAGCAGTTGGGTTAAATTAAATTTTGCTTTGTGACTGGATGAGATGCCTCCACAAACACACTTACTCAGTAAACAGACAAGTAAACCTACACAGTGTTTATTTCTGCTGATGTTTATGGAAAGTGCTCACATGATAACAAATTTCAATTCAATACTAGACATACTGAAAAGCAAAATGTGAGCAATGTGTCCAAAATGATGTTGTGTGTGATGTTTCAAGGGCACAATGTAGTTCATGCTTTGTACACTGATAAATATTTTCAGAAAGCAAATAAAGCACTAAAATAAGACAATTTTGAAATCATTTTGGATTTAATCGACATGTAATCCTGCTTTGAACAAAGTCAGTTAATGATTAACAGCATGGCAATTTTTGTAAATAGTAACATCATTTATTGGATTACAAAAAGTGTAATCTGATCTGAATAGTTTTGGATTACAGGTAGAATATTTCAAAATCAAACACTGAAAATATTGCACCTAATTCCACAAATACTGTTTTTTTTTAACATCTCTAAACATGTTTAGTGCAAACAAAATTGCATTATGCATATTTATCGTTATTCAAATCAAATTAGGAACACAGTACCGGCACTAACTACAGGCGTACTTTGTGTATTCTACAACGTGTAGGACGCTGTTTCTATGTTGGAGGCTATTTTGGAAGAACTTTTTGCTGCTGCTGGAACCTTGTATTCTGACCTAACACTCTTATCTTTATTCTAAATGCTTGTTTAAGAAACCTTGTATGTGGAGCACAGTTTTCCTGAGCAAATCATATTGACTGTCATGAAAAAAAGCACTGAACTCACGTTTGGCCCAAAGCTTGATGACTCTCAAAGCAATTCTGAAGTTATGGACATTGGGCACATGCTGCAGGATCTCTTCTGTAACTCTGTAACCTACGAATAAATAGAATGAAGAAAGATTACTCTACAAATAACGGCAGTAAGCAGTGCATACTGAGTGGATGTAGGATTTTAGATAAGTGACCTTTAGTCTGAGGCTTACCATTGAGACTCCTGATGCAGCGCTTATCAAGGCCCAACACATATCTGTCATCGAGAAGGTTGAGTTTTTCAGGAACGCTCCTCTGTGCCAGCCGGCCGAAGACTAAGTCCATCTAGAAAGTAATTGAAACAAAAACAACGAGTGAGAGGAATGCAAACAGAACCTGCTAGAGACTGAAGTTTTGAAGCTTTTCTCAAATCCATTTACCTCAATGCCTTCATAGGTCAGTTTGATGACAGGAACGTACGTCTGTTCAATGGCCTGTAGACGACAACATTATCAGTCTCTAACACAACTGACTGAAAAAAACCTAATTTAACTCATATACAAGGAATCTAATTGGATAACTAACCCGTATGTCCTTGACCTCCTCCTGGGCTTTAAGCTTCTCAAAGAAGGAAGTGAAAAAGTCTTTTCTGTCAAGAAATCCAGGTCCGACACAGAGAGCATCAATATCAGCACCTGGCAACACAAAACAGACTCATATGAGAGGAAAGTCAGGAAAATCGGCAAAGAAACTGATGCACTGCACTGCTTAAATCATTTTAGATCCAGAGAAAACACATTCAGAAAAAAAAAGTCTTATTAGTTAACCCTCCTGTTGTCCTCATTTACGGGCACCAAAAATATAGTTTCCTTGTCTGAAAAAAATCCAAAAATTCTGCAAAAAAATTCCCCAAATTTCTGAAAATTTGCAAAACCTTCAGGAAGAAAATTCCGATAATTCCTTAAAAGCTACCACCAAAATTTGGCAAGAAAATTCCTGTAAATATTTTCAAAAAATTAGTAAAAATCTTCCAAAAAATCTGCAAAATATCTAAAGTGATTACGTATATATCAGTAAAACTTCTAATATTTTCTTGAAGAACATTCACCCAAAAAAAATCAACCAAAATCCAATGAAATTTGCTGGATTTTGGTTGATTTTTTTTGGGAATGTTCTTAAGAATCACTTTTAACATTTCATTTTTTCCACCAAAAAAATGTTCAAAAATTTCCCAAAAATGTTGGAAATGTGGACGTCAGAAGTTTCAGTGTGAAAATATTTTTTTTTTTCACACATTTTCAAACTTTTAAACGGGTCAGTTTTGACTCGCAGGACGACACGAGGGTTAAGATAATTACCTTTGGAGTCGACTCCCAGATGATAAGAGCCAAATGGTAAGACCTTGCCTCCAACTTTGGCTTTAACCACTTCAGGCACATTCTAAAATTAAAAAGCACAATGATCTAAATGTACTGTCTTCTTTTTGAAAAAAATAACACATAAAAAAAATGTTCACCAACAACTTCTTACCATCTGATCACACATTTCTTGGAGCCATTCCTTATAGAGTGTCTCCAGTTTTTTCAAAACTGCTTCTCTGCAAATGAAAAAGAAGCCATTTTTCAGATTAATGTAAAGCGAAGAACGGTCACTTTCACCAATTGCTAAAGATGTTACAACATGAAAACAGTGACATGGGAAAAATCTGCATCATACCTGTGCTTAAGCTCCTGTTTGCTCTCATATATGTCATATGATTGCAAAGTTTTAGCCAGTTTTCTGGTCAGGATCAGGTCCTCCTCTTCAGGGAAATCCTCGCAGATAGGACCGGTGGGCCCGAACCACTTGGGTGGCTCAACCGGTGCTGGGCAGGTTCTAGATACTTTCCGTTTTTTGCTGAAATGAGATACTTACATGTTAACACGCTATTTAGAAACCTTGACGGCAGGGAGAGCATGGTTAGATGGAATAAACTTAATACTCCCATTGTCCAAACACATCTGACATAAACTGTATGCAAGAACTATTCACAGGTAATAAATATTTGTATACTTTTGAAAACTAATCACAGGTATTTTTATTTAGTCAGCACAAAGCTCTAATACCACGCTATAAAGTATAAGTAAAAGTCAGATGTTAAATAAGTAAAAGTATGTCACTATTGTTGTTTTTTTAAACACCTCAAAATATTTTCAATGCAAACAAAAATGCATCTTACATATTCATCATTTATAATTCATCAAACACAGTTAATAAATAACTATTTCTGTAATTAGTAGCATAATTTATTGAATTACAGAGTTCAATCTACTTTCATTACTTTTGGATTACATGTGGATTATTTTAAAACCAAACACTGAAAATATTGCACCGTATTCCACAGAGATCATTTATTTTCAAACATCTCAACAAACATTTTCAATGCAAACAAAAATGCATTTTGCATATTCATAATTTACAGCATATCAAATTAATCACATAAACACAGTACCCAAACAAACTACAGGCATCCTACTTGTATTTTGTACAACTTTCAGAAAGCAAAATTGCCCAAAAATGAGACAAATATGAAATCACTTGGGATGCAGTAAAGGACCTGTAGTCCTGCTTTGAATGAAGACCAACAAAGAGTAGCGATATTTTGGCATTATTTGGCATAATTTGACATTTTCATCCTTTGCAGCTTATCAAATTGCCCTAACAAACACAGTACTGGCACAAACTATTACTTTCAGAAATCCAAAAAAGCACAAAAGAAAGACAAATACAAAATAATTTGGGATGCAGTCAAGAACATGTAATCTTGCTTTGAAAGAAGACCAACAAAGAGCAGCGATATTTGTATTAATGTGTGATAATCACTGTCAGAAGATTTTGACATGTAGTCAGTTAATAAACAACATAATTACTAACATAATTTATTGAATTACAGTATGAAATCTATTCTGATTACTTTTGGATTCTTTTAAAGTCAAACACTGAAGATAATGCACCTTTTTCCAAAATGTTTTTTTCAAACATCTCAAACTATTTTCAATGCAAACAAATGGTATGTTGCATATTCCTCATTTACAACTAATAAATTACCCTTACAAACAGCACTGGTATAAACTACAGGCTACTATTTTGGTGTAGGTTTTTTCAGCTGCTGTAAAAAGGTTATTTTGCTGCTACTTGACCCTGCTATCCTGACCTGACTTTGTTGTTTATTTTCAAAATGGAACACTTGGCTAACAATCTTTGTATGCAGTGCAAAGTTCCTGAGCTAATCATATAGACTGTCATGAAAAATACTTTAAAAACTGAGATATTTTACAGATTTAATCCAAAATAAAGATAATGGTAAAAAATAATAATAGAATCGTAATAGCAATGTACTTGAAGAGGTCTCTTTTTGTTTTTGAGGTGAACTGCAACTAATGATTATACTGATTTTGGTTTAATCTGCTGATTATTTTAGGCATTTATTTGCAGATTTTAAAATTTTTTTTTTTTTTTTTTTTTTTTTGGCGAAAAACTTCTAAAGACAGTGAAAAATCACATTGTTTAAAGCATCCCAAGTACTTAAAATCAGCATCAAAATCGTTACCAATTGATAAGATAATAGTGGTTTTAGCTAGCTGTCAAACACTGCTGAAGAGTTTTAGGTACAACCAAAAGCAGAAGAAAAAAAAATCACATTTTTCAAGTTGTAGGTACGTTTTTTGTTCAAAAGATTGTGTGCAAATAGAAATTAAATTTCTCAGATTAATGTAGTAAAGAAAAAATATAGCATTTCTCTCTACAGTGTAGTCAGTATTAGCAAAAAAAAGCATTAAAGTTTGGTACCAGAGTAAAGTTACTTATTATTTAAATCTCAAAACAGACATGAATATTAATCCAAAACTTTAAAAAGTACAAGCTCACACCAAATTCACCAGAAAAATTCACTTTTTTTTTTAAATTTAGAAAAAATTTGGGAAAAAAAATTTGAAAACAGGTGAAGTACTTACTAAGGCATTGCAGCGATATAAGACAGCACTTGTTCGTTGATATGGAGCAGTAAAAGTGTAGTTTTCTCTGAGTAAAACAGTGAAATCCGTAAAGTGTCCACACAGTCTGAGGAGCAGCCGTCGAACTAAAGAAGCTACAGGCAGAAAGCAATGAGGCCAAACTTTAAACAAAAACACCATTTAAATCAAAACAAGTGGTGACTCATAATAGGCTAACCTCGCTAATGCTAGCGTTCTGATTAGTGACGTTCTTAATAAGTAGAATATTAGCTAACCAGCAGTAAAAATGCATAATTATCTGTCCACCAGCCAGATATATTATCTATCCATTAGCCAGATTTATTGTAATCGGTTCTTCGGTTTTCTTAAGCTAATACCTCTATGCTATATTAGCTCTATGCTATATTAGTTCTATGATATATTAGCTCTATGCTATATTAGCTCTATGCTATATTAGCTCGCCAGCTAGCTTGCGGCGCTAAAGCTAGCAAGCTAGCTAGCTGTAAAAAGTCAATTCACCAAACACTGTTTTCATGTCAGGATATTTATATCACTGTGAATTAAGGTGTGGTAAAGAGTATAGCTCTGGCCATAATCAAATCATTTAAAGGAAAAAATAAAATAATTTCCGTAAAAGTTTAAAAATCCTTCTGCACACTACTACAGTCTATAAACATGTATATTATTTTATATAGTTACATTTCTTAAAATGAATTTATAAATTGTATCCAATCAATACAATATATGCAAATGATAACTATATATATATATATATATATATATATATATATATATATATATAATATATATATATATATATTTTATTTATTTATTTTTTTTTTATTTATTTATTTTTTTTAAATTATTTTTGTCTGCTAAGTTTTAAAAATTACCCAACAAACAAAAAACAACAACATAAAATTAGCTTGACAGTGAGTTTTATTTGAAAAATTCTCAACAAACATCTGGCTAATAACATAATTATTATTTTTATTATTACAGCGTGTTTCATTTGAACAGTTATCTCATTGCTGACATTAACAACAAACACAAACAAAGCTGCAAAAGGAAAATTCCGGGCAACTTAATTTTTCCGGAGGACCGTGAACGCAGCACTGAGCAATGAATTGAGGGTTGGGAAGGACGATGAAAACAAAAATGGACATCTAACGAAAATAGCCCGGTAAGACACACAATTTATATTTTCATTTGAGGGCACTGGTGCAGATTAAAGGTAGTGACAGTGTGAAGACGAAAAAATAAATACATGTATTGTTAAAAACGCTGTCCGTTTCTGGCTACGGTTGCTAGTTCGGTTGCTAAGTTAGCCTCAGTGTCCTCAGACGTATGCTAGCATAATTAGCTGTGTGTAACGTTAACGGCGTGACATTGACCACTAAGGCTGGCTTTGTAGTGTATATTAACCTGCTAATTTAGCCTAAATAACATATTTAGCTCTATTAAGGGTTTTGTGGGGTGGCTGTATCGCCTGTAGCGTTAGTTCACTCCCCCTTTACTCCATTTCTCGGTCAGCTGTTGTTATCGCTGTGTTGTTGGCTTTAAACCAAGCAACGGGGTCGTTATTTCAGATTTGCTGGACTGAGATGGAGTCGTGTTGCCATAAATGATTACCGAGCAACAGCTATCAGCAGCAATTAGCTTCAGGTTAACATTTGCTTCTAATCGTAGACATATGTTCTATGTTGTTGGTTGTAGCCATGGTTGCAGTTTCTTTGATGGCCTCAGGTTGTCACTGGTGTATGTTGATTTGCATTGAAGCGAGACATTTAAATCTTTATATACAGAACACTTTATCTCGAAATACATGCTTACTATTAAGCAGTAAAGTTGAAGTTAGTTTGACTGGAAACCTCCAATTAAAGATGCTTGTTATTCAGTGAAATGTGAATTTACATTGTCATAATTTCAGGCAAAAATGTGTTGAATTTACTTGTAAATTTTAGGAGATATCATAATTCATTTAAAGAAACAGGGAAATGCTGCCAAATCAGGGTGTGCAAGATATTAGAAATAACTGACATTGCAATTTGAAATATTGCAGGAATGATTTTAATAACTATTTGTGAATAAGAGGTTATCATTCCAGGATATTTGCAGTGATTTTGTAGAAGCTGCGTCTGCATAGAAAATAAAAATAATCACAATAAAAGCTCAAAAAGCCATTGGTAATCTTTGTTATATAGTGTAACCCTGACAAAGGTGTCAGAAATATTGTTTTTCTTTGGATGGCATTCAACTTTGGCCTTGTACTTGTAATACACAGCTTTGTGCTGCTAACAATCAGTTGAGAGAGCTGCTGTTTTTTGGCTAAATGTTCTTTCTTTAGCTGTAAAAAATCCATATAAATAACAGTTTGACATGTTTTGCACCCAGATCTTCCTTCTCAGTGTTTCTCTAGTTCCATGCTTATTTTGTTGTGCACATCTGGAGCCTACAGGTCAAACCCTGTGAATAAACTCAATCAAATAAAATACAACTCAGTGCATGTGAACCGTAAAATCATAGTAAGTGACATTCTTTTTTAATAGATTAGTCATCGAAAATGAGAACTGTGCAAGCAAAAAATATATATAGCCCTATACCAAATCCTGTTTTAGATTTCTATAATTGGCTTTATGGTTTGTCAGAAATAGAATCAAGAGATTTTAAATTTTAGTTGTTACGTATCAGTTAGGGCTGAACAATTTGGGTAAAATGTGTAAATGCAACACACATTGGCAATGTAATTTTTAAACGTCTCAGTTGAATATTTTCTGTATAATAGATATAAAATGTGATGCAGCGTTAACACATGAGACCCCATTAAAAGCACGACTGCTACACAACTAGGACAGCATGAATTTGTAAAACCATTGCCACAACGGCTTAAACTCTTGGTCAGACGTGCTGCAAAATGTACGAGGTGTTATTAAAGAATGAAACTGGGCTTGCATCCGTGCAACCACAGCGTAGAACGTTGTAGTCTATATTGACCAGTCGGCAACATAAACACCCCCTGGAATTTTCAGTCTGCTCCAATTAAATAAAATTCAATCACTACATTGTTGTCTTTATAGTACCCTAAACTGCAGTGTTTGCGATTTGCAAACTGCACTGTTTCAAATTGCCGTTTTGATTTGAAATCGTTCAGCTGCTTAGCCCTAGTCCCTATGGCATTTAAAGTCCATGGAAAGCAGTGTCCTGAGTTTGTCAAACCACATAAACTGTGCTCTTAACCACCTGGATAAATTTGCATGATTTAAAGAATTGGCAAGTATATAAAATCAGGTTTCAGAACTGTGAAAAAGAAATACTGGGACTGTGTCTGCCGAAGCCGCTGATTGACAGTTTTCACACCTGCCCAAATGAACAGTACTATCCATGCAAACAGACCTGAATTTTTTTTTTAAACTGAACCAATCAAGTTAGGTGTGAGAAATCTATAAAAGAAATACAAAATATTAACAATAACTTTCTGGAATATTTTCGTCACTTTGCGGTTGTAGACTAAGCTACCTAGTACAGGGTGTCCCCAAAGTCTGGCAAAAATACACATTTTCAAGAAATGAAATCTGTAATAACATTTTATTCAACATATTCATTTTTAATATATTGAATTTAATATATATTTAATAATTAATCAAATATATATTAAATATAATTGGAATATTTATGGAGGCAAAAAAAAAGTTGAGTAAATGATTTCCTATGTGTCCAGACTTTAGGGATAGCCTGTATAATAATAATTTTCTCACTTGAAAGTTTGAAAACTACCTGATATAAATCAGTTATTGCAGAGGTGAGTGTTGGTGGTGCTCCATCAATATGGCTCTTCATAAAATTAGTCCGCTTCTTCTTCATCTCATCTTTCTAAGGAAGTTTAAATAAAGAGATGGTGTTGTTTTGCAAATTCTGTCATTCAGGGAAGATGCATTTGCATAGTTAGATAACAAACTGCAGGCCGTAGAAGGTGCAGTAACTCATGAACACAAAGATGATAATGGACTTTATGATATTTACTGTTATCGTTCATACAGTATCTTCTAAATTGTGCTACTTGTAACTGAAACCACAGATCTAGAATCAGCAGAGAAATCTGATGAAGTTTCTCTAGTTTGCTGAGAAATATATATTCATGTATCTCAAAATACTGTAGCACTGCAACTGTTTGGTTTTACTTGGTAAATATGTCACTCCTATTTTGTCCTGCTTCATGTAATTTACCACTTTTTAAAAATTTCTTTTTTTATAATTTTGTGGGGGTTTTTTTTGCAGAGTAAATATATTGTTGATTTCTTTTGATTTCTTGACAGGTTGTCTATGTCAGATCCCTGGCTGGCACTTCACAGACAAACCTGAGGGGAGAAAAGTGAAAAAGACCAGAGTTGGGAGCCATGGAGGCTCGCTTTGGTAATATTGTGTTTAGCTCCAAGTTTGACTCAGGGAACCTTGCTCGTGTGGAGAAGGTGGAGAAGGGAAGCTCCAGCCCTCCTTCTGATACAGCTTCTAGTGGGAGTTCCTCCTCAGGGTCGAACCTCAGCCCTGACTATGAGTTCAACGTTTGGACGCAGCCAGACTGTGCCGGCACAGAGTATGAGAATGGAAACAGGTAACAACTTCTGCTTTTGTACCTTTTGTATTTTATGTAATCTGCATGACTGGACACCAAAAAAACATGACAACAACTCTGACTTACAGTATCTCATGTTGTCCAGGTAGATTTCCAGTCATCCAGGTCATGGTAATCGTAGGAGCTTCAGGACTCACATGTTTAAAGGTGTGAGTTGTTGTGAAACCAGGTGGTTCACCAACAATGGCAGAAATCATGGTGATGAGGCAGTAACACACAACAAGGGATGTGAATCTGCCAAGTCAGGAGTGACTGGTGATGTTAACGATAGTGAAACTTTCTGGGGAGAGACTTTATCACTGCGTTATAGGTGTTTGTTAAGTGTTTTCACAAATCCCCCTCCTCTTTTTAGAGATGACTGTTCCAATTTGACATAGATGGCTTCCTTTGCTCTTCTCTCAACCATCTGTCCTCTCTGTCCAAAATGTTTGTATTTCTGTCCTCAGAGGAATGTCCGTTTTCCTTCAGCTGTAGATGGACTGCTGAGTCTTGTCCTGAGGAGCTGCTCTCCTGTGTTGAGCCTTGTGAAGCTGTTGTTTTATTTCTCCTATGTAAAAGTCTGTGATTTCTTCGCTGCATTGGACTGCATATACAACATTCCGCCACTTGTGTGTTAATGTTTTATCCTTACGATGAACCAGTCTTTGTCTTAGAGTGTTGCTGTGTCTGAAGTACACTGGAATGTTATGTTTGGAGAACATCCTCCTGAGTTTTTTGGATGCTCCAGCTATTTCTGCCATGACTGTGCTCCAATTTTTGGAGGGTCTGTTCACATTAGTCCTGAAGTGTTTCAATGGTGAAATTAATCTGTCTTACGCATTTGTTTAGAAATTCGCTCTGTACCTTTTATAGTATCTGTGGCCTTTCACAGTGGAGAACAGGCATAAGCTGTTAGGGATGGAGGCGGTTCCTGTAGTCTGCAAGTTTTCTTCTCATACTCATGCACCAATCGTAGGGTGTTCATCCCAAAGTGCTCATCAATATACCATGCTAATGTTTTTGTTTTTCAGATCATGGTTTTACTTCAGTATACGGGGGGCAGCTCCAGGGAAGTTGCTGAAGATCAATGTGATGAACATGAACAATCAGAGGAAGCTCTACAGCCAGGGCATGACTCCTCTCGTACGCACTTTACCTGGCAAGAACCGGTGGGAAAGGATTCGCGACAGACCCACATCTGAGGTACACACTTTCTGAATCTGTCAGGGAGAGGATGTGGGCATCTGGCAGCGTGCTGTCAGATACGCTATTAATATCTTTCTAATAATACATCTCTTCCTTCTTTCTTCTGCTGCTTTCCAGATTGTAGATAACCAGTTCATCCTTTCATTCACACACCGGCTGTTGGAGGTGCGAGGGGCCACCACATACTTCTCCTTCTGCTTCCCATTCTCTTACAACGAGTGCCAGGAGATGCTGCAGCAGTTGGATGGGAACTACCCCAATGCTGCTCAGCTAAGTCCGAGCAGGTAAAGCATACGAGTGACGCATAAATACCACACAAACCCCAATTTTGGGTAAAAAAAAGTACCTTAAATTGGCTGTTTTTTCCTGCTCCTCTAACTGTTTACATTTCTATGCCACCTATTTCTATCCAGTGCACCAGGCACTGTGTATTACCACAGAGAGTTGCTGTGTCACTCTCTAGATGGCAATAGGGTGGACCTGCTCACTGTGACCAACTGCAGCGGGATGCAGGAAGAGAGAGAAGCCCGTCTGCCGAAGCTGTTTCCTGACACCAACACCCCAAGACCACACCGCTTCTCCAGCAAAAGGGTATCACTCAGTCTTACATAAAAACATTCACTTTTCCCAGCAGCACTTGATGACAGTATGCAATGCTCAGACTGTTGTGGAGTCTTATCTTTGCCTTTGTTTCTGCTACATATTTGCAGGTGTTTTTTCTCAGCAGTCGGGTGCACCCAGGGGAAACTCCATCATCCTTTGTGTTCAACGGTTTCCTCAACTTCATCCTAAGAAAAGATGACCCACGTGCAAATGCGCTGCGTAACATGTTTGTGTTCAAGCTTATTCCCATGCTCAACCCAGACGGGGTCGTCCGCGGACACTACAGGTAAGAATTTCTCATTAGCATTCATGAATCTGCTTGATGGCAGCAATGTGAGCATTATTTGAGTTCACCAGATGAGTTTAGACATTAAACATACTCTTTGTTGCTTTATGTGACAATCAGCGTACGTTTGTCTGATGGTCTGTCCTTCCATCTGTTAGCAACATTATTGAAAAATGGAATAATGGATTTAGATGAAATTGTCGGGGAAGGTCAGAAATGACAGAATGACCAAGTGATTAGATTTTTTTCACAGTGATGCGGCTTATACTTTGGATCCACGGATTTGTTAAAGATTTCTGTATCATTCCGAGATAGCGGCACAGCGTCACTATGACAACAAGTGAACACTACATCAGCTGCCTGCTGACAATCACATGATTGCAATCCTGCTAAAAATCCACCGTTGTGGATTTATCAGGACTTTTCCGTCAGAAATCATACAAGGAGCAATTGACTTAATTGTCGGAGTGTTTCTGAGTCCCATCAATTCCCGCTGCCAGCTACATATTTAGGTCGCGCAATTCAGTTATCCGTACATAATGTACACATGCATAACACACGCCTGTGCTCAGTGCAAGGTCATTTTGTTTGTGGGTACATCTATATTAAATGTCCACATTCTATAGTGCCGTGATTTCTGCCACAACTTTTTTCAAGATTTCATCCGTCGGAAATGATACAACGACTGAGCAGCCTTAGCAGAGTGCTGCACTGTCTGAGAGCTTTTCTTGTTTTTAGTGCATCGCCTGTACATGAGAGTTTTCTCTCATGAGTGCAATGTGCAGCACAGCTTTGTCGTCCTTATTGGAAAGTGTACCATAGGGCTTGGGAGTATGACTTTATGTATTGTTATGCTGCATTGAGCTGCCATTGTTTTCATGATGCTGGTTATCTTTACATCAGCATATTGCTCGGCCTGCAGAAGATGCAGTTTAGCTGATGTTCCAACAATAAACAATTTCTCATTTAAGATGATCATAGGTGTTTTTGGCTAGTGGTGCACAAGACTGTTCAATGAGTAAAGGCACATTAACACTAATATTCAATATTTCATCTTCAGTATTTTAAAATCAGAAGCATATTTGAACTGTTTCTCTGTGCATGTCTTGAAACGGATGTCTCATGACTATGTAAACGTGCTGATGTTTGCTTCTTAGCTTAGTTTTTGACAATACTACGGAGGAGGAACGGCAGTGGGGAAAGTTAGGACCAGAGGTTTCCCTAACTGCACAACAGGTGCTTGCTGCGACAACAAGGCCATACTATCCACGTTTAATTAACCACTGGGAGTTAAGGTTGAGGCTTTGTTTCTTTTGGGAGGGGAGTCATTTATTAAGAGCGTGACGAATCAGTAGTGGTAGTTTAAATGCAATCAGCATCAAAAGGTTTCCCAGAAGTCTTAGTTTTAGGGGTTCTACAATGCTGGAGTAGTGTGGACTAAAGTTGTATTATATTCCACTGACATTAATTTATAGTGAACATTTTAAACCACTTTTTACAGATACCTTGACTTAGGACACAGAAGGTCTGCAACTATAGCTCTATGTTGCAAAAACACTATATCTATTCTATAAAATAAATATTGCATATGGTCAGGTTTCGGTTCAGCTTTTTCCTTACCTGTTCACTCTGAAATTTCCATTTGTAATAACGGCAAGTGAGTCAGAGTCTTGTTCACTGAAGCCAAATACTGAACCCGGTCACCTTACAGCTACATAGTGATATGGGATATTACATGACAGACTGTAGTCAGAGCACACATTTGTCCTCTATGTTGCAAATGTGTCAGATTTTTCTGAAGTATTTGTTAGTTTATGTTGGAAGTAGAGTACAAGCATGTATGGCTATGTGTAACATCTTTCATCTCACTACTTTACCTTCACAGCAATCGGTTTAAAGCTTGATTTTTTTTTTTGTCTTATGCATTCATTTAAAAAGTATGCAAGCAGCCAGTTTATGCGTATTTATGATCAAGGAATGAGCTGTTTCCAGGAAAAATGACTCCATTTATGCAACTCTGCTCTTCTCATATGCATAACATTTAAGAAATCAGGTTTCTGCAGGAAGCCCAGTGCAGCCCGGTCATTTCAGTTCGTGTTCATCAACATACTGCTGGTCATGAAGAGGGTAGAGGAGCCAGGTCGGATGACATGTGTTGACCCGTTCAGCGGATGTAGGTTAAGCCTGTGTCACTGTGCCTCAGACAGTGATGTATTAGTGCTATCAATAAGCAATGACACAGTGCGTGAGGGTAAACATATGTGCTTCTGTACCATTTTTCTCTTTGTCTGAAACAGACTTAAATTATATTAAATGCAGCATAGTGTGTCCAGCTATATTACAGAGGGGAAGTGTACAGTAGAGTTTCTGTTGGGTTTTGTCATGTCTTTGAATGTCTCTGTAGGCTGATTTTAATGCTGTAATCTTTCTCTTTTTTGTAGAACTGACTCCAGGGGTGTGAACTTGAATAGACAATACTTGAACCCCAGCCCCGAGCTGCACCCTTCCATCTATGCAGCCAAAACACTGTTGCTGTACCACCACACACACAACCGCCTGCACAGTGCACAGTCGAGCAGTCACTGTAACAGCTCCTCACGAACACAGCCCGCTCCCCTCAACACCAAACCAGCAAACCAACATCAAGCTCCTCCACTCACTGCCCTCGAAGTCAGCTTGAATGAACGGAATGCGGAGAAAGATGCGAATCCTGCGCAGCTAGAGGTGCCCATGGTGATGGAGGAAAACGCCTGGGTTGCCACGGAGATGGGGAAAGGAGACCAGAACAGCTCTTCAAGTTCATCAGAGACTGTAGCTCCTGTTACTGTAGAAGTAGAAGCACCACAGGAGGAGGAACAAGAATCAGTGCCGCCAAAAGAGGGAGGGGTGGCATATTATGTTGACTTACATGGCCACGCCTCGAAGCGCGGATGCTTTATGTATGGAAATAGCCTTCCTGATGAGAGCCAACAGGTAAAAAATATTACACGTTCCTTTGCAGCTCATTTGGAAGAACGTCCCAAAACATTCAGTTATTGTTTTTCTTTGTTTTTGTTGTTTTTACAGGTCGAGAACATGCTGTATCCTAAGCTGATCGCTGTGAACTCCGCACACTTTGACTTCCTTGGCTGCAACTTTTCTGAGAAAAACATGTATGCACGAGACAAGAGAGACGGCCAGTCTAAGGAGGGCAGCGGTCGGGTTGCTATTCACAAGGCAATAGGGCTGCTTCACAGGTCAGACATCATTACATTTACAAGAGTTGATGTTCAGTGTAGGCAGTTCCAATAAGAACACAGCAGCTTTTGGGGTTTTAAAGTCTTTTCAGAATCAATAGAAGTATGAGTCACAGTGATTTTACTATTTTTACTTAGGTCTAATACAAATTAACTTGCAACAGTTAGAGGTGATTAAATGATTTCTCTCTCCATTCACAACCTGAAATGTCAGTAAATGTATATTTTTGTCATGTTTTCTGTTATTGTGTACCCACTAGTTACACATTGGAGTGCAACTACAACACAGGAAAAACCATGAACACTATCCCACCTGCCTGCCATGACAACGGACGGGCAACCCCTCCTCCACCCCCATCATTCCCTCCAAAATACACTCCAGAGATTTTTGAGCAGGTAGGAAGACACAAGTGTTTTTACCCTGTGCTAAAATAAGACTTGAGGAGTTTTATTTATTGGGGTTTGTAATCATAGACATTTCTTAAACATTTTATGTGGAAATATCAGGAAAATACATAGATTTCTGTTATTGGTTTTGTTGCCTATACTGTACACAGACTAATCATGCTTTATGTCATGCATAGTCAACCCCCAAAAACATAGGATTTATTGTGGCAGGATTGACTTCCTGTTATCAGCCAATATTAACAAGCTAGTGTTTGTTACTGAGGTGAGTTTAATGCTTTGATATTGGTAAATAAATCTAATAGCAGATTCTAACATAAAATACGCAGCGTTTGGTTTACAGGAGGCATATCAATGGACAAGAAAGATTCCTAGAATTACTCCTGCAGCAGATGTTAATCATAATTATTTTATTATTGTTACAAACAGTGCAAATGTAACCCAGAAAACACTGGCAGTTAATATTTGTGCAGGTTTGCACATCGAGGACATTAAATTTTTCCTCCAAAACAACGTGTTGTTGCCGTTAAACAGCGGCACAGTTCTGCGTGATGCGCAGAGGATGAGGTCGCTTTAAAATACATGAAGGAAGGTTTTATAAATGTGTCAAAGCAGGATTTTTTTTTTTTTTACTCAAAAGAGATGCACAGACACTGCAACAGTTTGGTATTTACAATAGCAAAAAGGTAAAGTTACACAAATATTACAAAAATTATAATCATGAAAAGCAAAGATTCATGCCTATACATTTTCTTGCACATGAACACTTAAAAAACACCTAAGTTTCTCTTCTTGAACTCAGCGAGTAGCACCTGAAACATCTGCTCTGTGGAACCGTCAGTTTATCAGAAGGAGATTTCTTATTGCTGGGGCAGAAGATGAAACTGGTACAAATTCTACTCTGCACTGGTGAAAAAGAAACAATGACAGTAATATTCCAGTATCTTAATATATAGTATTTGTCCTCACATTCAGTTGGCAGAAGCACATAATTTACTATCTGCAAACAATATTTACCCACAAAGGGAAGTAAATTCAGTGGCTGTTGTGCTTTAGGTGGGTCGTGCCGTGGCGATCTCTGCCCTGGACATGGCTGAGTGTAACCCCTGGCCACGACTGGTGTTGTCTGAGCACACCTGCCTGACAAACCTCCGAGCCTGGATCCTCAAGCACATCCGCAACACCAAAGGCCTGAACACACACATCCATCCTCCCCCAAGAATACACCACAATGGCAGCAGGGTGTCACCGCCAAAGAGCTTCGCCAAGTGAGCACTTCTCTTTATTAAACCCAGACCTTAGTGACTTCTTTACAGGCATATGCATCATAAGTTTCTGTGTTTGTCTCGACTTTCCGAGCAGCTGTCTGTCTGGATCAGCATCAGAGAACACCCTCAGCCGTGTTCGCTGTAACAGCCAGAGTAGCAGCAGCCAGACGCCCTCCCCGAAGATGCACAGCTCGCCGAGCTTTACGTTTGGCTGCCCCCCACCCCGAACCCACGCACAGCACAACAGCACACACACCGGCGGACGTGGAGGCAACAAAACACTCGGGCCAGTCAGGGGTAAGCTGATCTCTCAGCCGTCTGCCTGCGTGACTGACCGCCATTTTCTATCACATCTCCTCTGGTGATCTTCTGCTCTTCTCTTTTTCTCTCTCAACATCACATATTCTGTCTTATGATGTCTCTCTTTGCTCTCTCTCACTGCCGTGTACCTTTTCTGCTGTTGGAGATGATAAGAAAGACTCATGGCTGGTTGACGTGTCAGTGTCTGTGTGGCAGCTTCAGGTTTTCTGTGATGCTGATGTAAAACTGGTCCCAGGCAGGAGATGAACTTGATTTTATAGACATGAGCGAGTGGGTTCATGTTGTGGATTTATGTGAACCGCAACATCAGAATGACACCTGCTTGATTGTAGCATGACCCCACCTGCTGCTGCTGTTGTCTGTGCATGCATTTTCTTCCCTTAAAAACCCTCAACATCACTGCTAAGTTTTACTGAATTCTCTTCCAAAGACCAAATGATTTTTTACATTTCCAGAACAATTCCGATCCTATATCCCATCAATGTTATCACCTTGTGCATTTTAATGTGTTGTTTGCTTCAGTGTGTGTTTATAAACGTGAAGAGCAGTTTCAGCACACAGCCACTTTATGTTTATACGAGGTGTGATCAAAAAGTTCAGAGACTATGTCAAAATCTAAATAAATTTGGCCACCATTCCTGTTGAAGTCTTTTGTGCAGTGATACAGCAGTCCTCGCACTCCTGCACTGCTTGTAACACTCCCTGTAAGTCCTGTTTGGTGAGTGTGTCAAGTGTAAAATAGAGACCCTTCAGGTATCCTTCAACTTGAGTTAAATTTGGATGAGAAGTAAGAAGTCAGAATGCACCAAATCTAACAAGTAGTGCAGCTGGGGAGTGGCCATATTGTTGTTGTGCCCAAAAAAACCTGTGCATCACGCTATTTGACCTCCCACATGCCACTAAAGTTGAGACTATTTACCCCCAAAGTTCTCCCTCAGACACCTCAGTGCGTTACAGGACGTTACAGTAGAACTCTGTCTTAATGGTCTGATCCTGGGAATCAAAAGTGAATAAGCACGTGGAACTTGAAGAGAATAAGCAGCATTGCTCCTGATAGTGCCAAGTCTGACCTACAGACCAGGGTTGAGGCTGATCTCTGGAATTTTAAAACTCAAATTTCAGCTTTAAGTTATGGACTGTTCTTTGTTTTTATCTGTTGTCTCAAGACAACGTGAAACAAGCTGTGATAGTTGCTGTCAGATTTCATACAGGAATGTGGGAGTATTGTTGTAGTTTCCCTGCGTATTTTACCACTGGTTTGCTGGCCTGATATTGGTAAACGTCACAGAAGTCTTTACACATTACAACTTACAAATCACAGAGTATCTACAAAGGCACAAAACATTTAGTCACAAGTATGTGAAACTGAATGATATAGTATTTTATTTAGTGATCAAAACGATCAAAGTCTGACAAAAAAACAACAAAAACAAGACAAAATATTACAAAAATGAGACACAAAATGACAAAAAATGAGACAAATGACATGAAACAAAACAAAAAAAGAGACAAAATATTAGACAAAAAGTTACAAAGCGGCTAAAAAAATGGACAAGCGACAAAAACAAGACAAAAAATTACACAAAATGACAAAAATGAATAAATAAAACACAAAATGACAAATGTAAGACAAAAAACACAAAGAAGACAAAAAGGAAACAAAACAATAAAAACATAAGTCAGACAAAAAAAAGACAAAAATGACAAAAAAGAGACACAAAATGACAAAAGAACAATGAGCAATACAGTATTTTATTTTATGATCAAAAGAACTTGTCAGGGTCTAGAAATTATTATAAATTTATAGTATTTATGAATTTACAATTTGCAGTTCATGTGTTCTCTGTAATTTTTACAATTCATAAAGTCGTCCTACGGGCCGGATTGGACCCTCTGGCGGGCCGGTTTTGGCACGTGAGCCGCATGTTTGACACTCCTGCTGTAGACCCTCCTCTTGTCACCACTGATGGTCCTCAACATGAAGGCTGGATCGTCCTGGTTGCTGACTGACACTGGTGCTGTTTGCTCTGTGCTCCTATTTGAGGTCCACGGATAAATTGCAAATATGCGCCTACCAGTGGCCACAAAAACGTGATATCAAACACGTTATCATCCTGACTCGTGACAGTCGCTGCTCACACACGTCATGCAGCATAAACAGTCTCTGAACTTTACGATCGCACCACGTATGTGCACACAGCCCCTGCATGTCACTGAGCAGGTGTGTGTCTCCCTCTTTGTAGACACTAAGCCTCAGGAGAAGCGACGCCCCCCCCACCACCGCTCCATCCTACGGTCTCCCAGCAACAGCCACACACCCGCCCGTCCCCCACTCTCACCCCCTTCCTCCTCCTCGTCCTCCTCGTCTTCCTCAGTGTGTGCAGCAGGCTCCTGCCCCCTCCCAGCCTCCGTCAGTATGACAGGTCTGTACTCCCTGCAGCCCCCCAGCCTCTCCACCTTGCTCCCCTCCCTGCAGGCTCTGCCCCGTCCTGGGCTGCTGTCCAAACTGAGCCCCCTGCTCCTTCAGAGCCTCCCACCGGCCGCCAGCTCTCCGACTGGGCCCACTCCGGACTGAATCTAACCTAACCTGTGAGACTTTGTGAGTTTGTGAGTGGACTGAGTGAGTGTAACTAATACCTACCTTGGAGTGTCACACATGAGGTGTGTTAGGTTCTCTCCAGAGACTGTCTTTACAGAAGCCTGCGCCTGCCTGGTGCTCCATGTAGGTCAAAACAAGGGTGTTTGTGTGTTTGTGTGTGTGAGTCTGGAACATCATTGGTGCTAGCTCTTCTACCTTTTCCTCTAATACTGTTGTTTTCCTTTCTGCACATATCTGAGTAATTACATGTATCTACAGTATTAGCACCTTAAGATAAATAATACACTTGAGAGTGCAAGCGTTAATCAAATTTCATCTATAACTGTTTTGAAAAATGTTTCTCATTTTATCATGAAGCGGTTATCACGTGTAGTTCTCGTGGATTTTCCTTACTAAACAAAGCAGCAGACTGGCTAGTTTGTGAATGTGTTAGGTTGCTTGGCTATCTAATCTGTATTGTCACGTAGGACTAGCAGAATATACAGCAGATATTAACAGCACACATCAATGTTGGAAATATTATAATATGGATTACAACCCGAACAAGCTTCTTTTGCAGTCTGTATACAAGTAATAAGCTAATCATCATTTTACTGTGCTGATGTTTGGAAAGTAGCCAGAACTCTTAGTTTATAGATTTTCTTCCTTTGTGGGGAATTGTTTATGATCACCTGCAGTGCAAATGAGAAACCTTTGCCATGTTGCACTTTTAAGTTTTGAATTATTTATTGTTTTTTTTTTTATTTCTGAGAGTGAGTGTGCAGAATTAGAATGAGCGTAGTGTAGCCTCAGTTTCTTTAAAATATTTCTTTACTTTTTTCATCGTATTTGTATCTCCCTTTAATGTTTTTTGTGTAAAACAGTGCAAGCTGTCATTTGGAGTTAGTCGTTCTGTAGACTACATTTAATTTCCAGTGACTGAAAATGTTATTTAAAGGGTCTGTTGTTTAGTTTTTGTGTGTAAGTCAGTGCTTCGTTCTATATTCGCTCTGAAATCTGTATCATTCCAGTGTCAGACCGATCTTGGTCATGATATTATGATGTTCACAGAGTAGCCTACTGCCAGAAACCTCATGTGGACCATCACTGGCTTAAATCCTCATGGGTGGCGGATTCTTAGAGTCACTTTGAGATAGCAAGGGTTGCTTTACAGAGCCGTTTGCCAACAAGCAATAGCATATAAAAACTGTTTTTTTTTGGCTCAGTGTTCCAGTTGGCAAGTGTTTATAATTTTCTAATAAGATTCCAGTATTAGTTTTGGTGTAAATAAAAGGCCGTTTTTTTTTTTTTTTTAATTATTATTATTCTATTACATGTATCATCAAACTGATGAAGAAAAAATTGATCATTATTTATTCAAGCAGATAAATGTGTTTTTCTTGTGTAAATTTAAATTGGCAGGAATGTGGTAGGCCGTTGATGGTTAAAGTTAATTTATTTTGTAGTTAGAAGACGTGAGAAATGAACACGTCTTGGTTTGTATGTAAACCTCAGCGGTCACTTGTGGAATTATAGTAACTTGTCTGTAATTCAGTTTTTGTGTGCTGTCATCCACGTACTTGATGATGGTCTGTGTTTTAGGACCAGCCATTTTTGTTGCACCGAAGCTGGAATATCTGTGATCTGGAAAGTGTTTCTGAGCAGCAAATAAACCAGATTCTGAATTAATGAGATCAGAATGCTGTTGCGAATGTCTGATCTTGCCTCGCAGTAGCCGTCTGATCCAGTGCTGTGACAAACTGTAGTTACAGTGTGCCTTGCTTTGTAGTAAACAGTAGGTTTTGAAGGCTCTGCTCATATTTTGATCTCGTAGGTTATCCATCTCACCTCCTCAGCTGTCTTCAATCTGGAGAAATTTACCCTTGCAGGTTGCCTTGAAAAGAGGGGAAAAAACTAATAAAATTCATAGATTTTTGAGTGTACAGGGATATAACACTGTATGCTAAAACAAAATAATCTACATAACCACAAATAGTGCAGGAACATAAATTTGAAGGGGCATCTGTAAGACTTGTTGACCTTTTTGGAAAAGAAAAATCTTGCAAATTAGTAGCAGCATAGATGGTTTGCTACTTCAGTGTTAATGGTAAATGCCGAGTCTACAGTGGTGTGGAATACTTCCTACCTACAGGAGCCACATGATATTGGATGGCTGCTCATAAAACTGTCATATTAGTACTGTCAAGTTAATATGTATATTTAATGCCAATAGCCTTTATGTCAATGAACTAACGTAATTACACATATGTATACATTTTTACTTCTAATTAAATCAAAAATATACATATATTATAGTTGCAATAAGTAAGCATGAAACTATTTCATTTCGGCTTTTGGAGCAAACGCTTGTATTTGTACCAGCTTTTGCAGTTGTGCCCTAATAAAGGGCATGTTTCAATGTAAAACGGCATCAGTATACAGTATGCTGCTGCATATAGCGTGGTATAGATCAGTGAGAAATTAAAAGGTGTAAATTTTCTAATCAATATGATCAAATGTATCGGAAAATGAATCCAAACAACTATTTTGTCAAAATGTTTAACCCTCAATCAGTTCTTTGAACAGTCTGGCTATGCTAACCATAGCCTTATCTCAAGTGCACTCTCTTGCACTATGTTGTCTGTGACAGTAGAAATGAAGTTTTACTTTCACAACAGTGCTTGTCTTAATTAGTGAATTCATTGGCATTATATTACCATATTACTACCACTGTAGAATCGGCATGTACCTCGACACTCATAGTGGCAAAACATCAACCACTTTTCTATCTCGATTTCTCTTCAACTTAGATCAGATACAAAGCAAAAAAAACTAAAAAATGTCAGTTACTTTCTCCCAGCTACATCCTTTCTTACATGGGTCAATATATAATTGAGGGATTTTTGAAGTCCATGGGATATATCTTGCATACTTTTTTATTAAAAGTAACAAAAACAAATATTTTTTATGTTCATTATGATAATCTCTTTACAAATTCCATAATTATTGATTATGGAAACAATCATTTATTAATAAAAAATGACTGGATATCACTAAAATGTCAACTAAATAACCATCCAAATTTAATAACAACCATCTTCTAATTAGCTAAACAATAATAAAAAGAGCTGATTCAAAAATTGTTTTGATTGTGTTCTTTTTATTAAGTTGAGATAATCATGACAGATATTTCTTTTTTGCCAATATATCACATTTTATATGGAAAACAAATTGTATCACTTTCAACTAAGTTACCCATTACAAAAACACCTCTCAAGGAAGTGTGTTAATTCCAGATCACATGACCTGCTCCACATGATGTCATTTCCTCCTGAAGAAAAGACTGGCCAGACTCCAAGACTTTCTGACTTATTTAATATAAAGTAGTGTGGATTTATGGCATATCAACAGGTTTACTACAATATCTTTAGAAATAACTTTCAATTTTAATTTTACTCAATTGTATATATAATATTTAGAAGAATCTTTGTGTAAAAATGCCATGTGGTGTTTGGTTCTAGGCAGCGATGTTGATTTTAGGCCTGAAAACAGCAAAAATGTCAACTATGATACCTGTCAACTATGTTACAAAAAGTCCCACAACTATATGTTGACCCAGATACAGTAGAAGAAAACAGGGAGGACATGATTAAACTGAAGCTGACAACAAATTAACTAGATATCAACCAATCATGGGCGATAAAAGTCTTATTTAATGCTCCTTTCAGGTCACTATGATGATGATTTTCGTGTAGCCGATGCTCACTGCGTTCAGCACTTTCGCCCTGCAAAATGTGGAGCGCTCACTGTAGTTTAATTCTGCTTTCTCACTGTGAACTTTGATGTCCTGTGTCCCAGTGGTTTCACCCCTAAAGCTTCAACATCTTCATCCCAAACAACAATAAGCAGCTGTAGGTGGAAACACTGTATGCATAGTCACATTCTCACTAGGTCCTTCTGCTTTATGCTCCTTATGAGAATTGTGCCGTTTCCTTCAATGTGGTGCTAACCTTCTATACCAGACTACGGCTCTGTGTTTGTCCCTGTAACGTCTTTACAAATGTCACCTTTCTTGAATGTGCTGCTGTCTTTTACCGCCTTTCTGTTTAACCTCTGGAATAAAAACTATCCCTTTGTGAAGCAAAGTACTGTGTGTGTGTCTTCTGCTCTCTTTTGACTCTGTGTGTTTTATCTTTATTTTTAAGCTTCCATATAGAGAAACAGATGAAAACTATGACCTATTATACTGATTATAAATTAGTTCAACAGCTGATGTACTCAAGGGGACATTAAATGATCCCAGTATTGTAAGTTTTGTCTTCATACAACGGCGTGTCTGGGCTAAAGTTGTAGTTTTAGAAGTTTGTTTCCTAATGTTCCCTCTTCCATCCACAGTTTCTTCCTTGCTCTCTCCATTCCTTGTATTTATGTCCCTTCATCTGGTTGCTAGGCCTCAGCTGCCCAGACTTTAAGGCCGGTGGACCAGGCTCGGCCGGCTGGTCCAGAAATCCCTTCCCCACGCGTCCCGGGCGTGGAGAGCGAGGAAGCCGAACTCTTCACCCCACAGAAGCCCGTAGAGAGGTGAGCTGACCTTGCTGGCTCACTGACAGCAAGCTCTCCTCATTTTTTCATGTTACCAGTTTTTCTATGACGTATTCCCCTGTGCAGTATCGTTTGGTTTAATAATTTCTCCATCTGTCACAGACTGCTAAAGACTTGGGGCCTGATCACATCCTTTCCTCCATCAAATTTAGCAAGTAAGTCCAATCTATCCATATGTCTTGGTACATTTTTAAGCCAAACTGTGAAAACAAGGCGTGGCATCATATATTTAATGGTAAATTAAATTTCTATAAATATTTGACATATCAAACAAAAATTTTGCAAACATATTTATAGATGTCCATATTTTACGGCCTAAAAAAGGCAACTCAGAGATAGTTGAGCAGAAAAGCTTCTAAAAATGTAATGATGCACCCAATAGTGGACATTAGCCTTCCTGATGCCGTGATGTTTTTTCATGAGTGGTGAAAATATTAACCTCTCTGTTTTACCTGCCCAGGTGTGAGCTGCAGCCTCATGGAAGCCGCATCCCCATCCGTAGGGTGGGATCAACCGACACCCCTCCAACACATAACCCTAAAGCATCTCCCACTAGCAATAACCCAACTTCATCTGGAGATAAGGAGGTGTCGGCCACCATGAAGGTGTGGAATCTGATCAGACCTGGTCTCCAGAGACACCTGTCACTGTCAGGCACGTACAGCCACATTAACCCTCAAAAAATATTGTTTCTTTGTGTGAAAAAAATTCAGCAAAAAAATTGCCCAAATTTCTGAAAATTTGCAAAACCTTCAGGAAGAAAATTCCAATAATTCCTTAAAAGTTTCCCTTAAAAGTTTGATTTAAAAAAATAAATAAATAAATAAATCCCCCAGATTTGGCAAGAAAATTCTTGTAAATAATTTCAAAGAATTAGTAAAAATCTTCTAAGAAAATCCTAAAAATATCTAAAGTGATTCCATATATTTCAGTAAAACTTGAAATATTTTCTTTAAGAACATTCTCAAAAAAATCTACCAAAATCCAGCGAAATTTACGGGATTTTAATTGATTTTTTGTGAATGTTCTTAAGAAACATTTTTAACATTCCTTTTTTCCACCAAAAAATGTTCAGATTTCCCAAAAATGTTGAAAATGTGGACATCAGAAGTTTCACTGTGAAAATCTATTTTTTTCCCCACATTTTCAAACTTTAAAACGGGTCAGTTTTGACCCACAGGACGACATGAGGGCTAAAGAATATTGTTAATGGCTGTATTTATTTGTAAGTATGACTACAGTGTTGGTGTTCAGATCCTTTATTTGAGTAAATGTACCAATAGTGCAATGTACAAGTATTCCATTGCCAGTAAAAATCCTACTGAAGTAAAAGTACATAATTATTAGCTGCTAGTAGATGGAGCTGGTTTGAAGTAATTTTATACAGTTGTATATACAGGGACAGAAGATAAATCTGAAGACTGCAAACATGATTAATGGACAAATCTGTCTTCCATTGGATTTTTCTCTAATCTTTGTTTTTTGTTCTCTTTGTTTTTTGGTGGGTTATTTTATCATTTGAACATTTATTAATATGCAACCATGTGAGAAGATTAGACGGAAAAGTCCATATTTGGTGGAGCTTTTAGAAGCTCACAGACATCCGAAATATGAATATTTGACAGTGTGCCGTATTTTCAAAGCTTGTTATATAAATCATACACCTGAAAAGTATTTAAAGCTGTCAGATAAACGTAATGGACTAGAAAGTACAATAATTCCCCATGAAATGTGGAGTGGAATGTTAAAGTAGTATAAAATGTAAATACTCAAGTAAAGTACAAGCACCTCTGGACTGTATTTAAGTAGAATACTTGAGCAGAAGTACTGCCTCACATACTGGCAGCTAACATCCGTGTTTTGTTAAAATTTTCAGGTGTATCAGAGAAAGAAGGGGCCTTACATCTGGCCTCTAAAGCGCTGATAAAGAAGAACACAGACAAGAGTTTCCACTACCGAGCAAACACCATCATAGAAACTGCACCAGAGGCAGATGGAGAACTGCAACAGGTGAAAACACACGCACAAAAATCAAACATTATTGTTGCATACGAATGAATGAAATGACCTGAGCAGGCTGTAAAATGTTGTCGTTGAAGGCTGAGGAAACTCCAGTGATGCCTGTGGCCGAAACTGTGAACGTGTGCGAGACAGTGACGCTGTGTGGAGAAGCCTAGGAACTGCACAGAAGAGCTCATGCTTTTATGTTTTTGCTTTTACTGTGAGACTAAATTCCAATACTGAAGACAAAAAAGTTCATAATAAGAGGGGGCATTGTCATCACAGGAGGATTATGTATGTGCAATACTGCTATTCTGTCTTATTTATTCCGTTTCTTGAGCAGGCGTGGAGCTGTCCGGTGCCTCCACTGAGCAGCTTTCCTGAGGGTTAAGTGCCTTGCTCTGTGACACTACAACAGGGGCTCGGGGCAAACCTTCCCCACTGAAGTTTTCCAGTCTGATCAAGAATGCATAGACGTGTGTGTTTTTATCATCCTCCTGCTGCCACCTCCTTTAAAAACCCTGACCAATACTGTTCTGCACTGGTAAATATCCTCAGCCAGCCACTTGCACTATAACAGCAGAGGGCTGATTTTTATTCCGACTGATGAGCACGACTGCACCTTTATTGACTCATGATATCCAATGTGACTGTAGAAACAAATGTGAGTTAAGTGTGTCATTATTCAGCTTTTTGAGTATGTGTGTGCGCTTTTCATAGTGTTTATAAAAAGGTTTTCACCCCTATGGACTTTTTTCATTGTGTTACATTGATTAAAAACAACTCTTACTGAATGCAGTTGTGAAAATAGTAGAAGTATTTAATTTCTTTATTTTAAGTGGCCTAAATTGTGACCGCTGTGACCTGCTTTTTTATGATATGCTTTGCTTCAGCCAAGTGATTTTAACCCTCCTGTTGTCCTCATTTACAGGCACCAAAAAATATTGTTTCCTTGTCTGAAAAAAATACAAAAATTCAACAAAAAAATTCCCCAAATTTCTGAAAATTTGCAAAACCTTCAGGAAGAAAATTCCAATAATTCCTTAAAAGTTTTATTTAAAAAAAAATTAAAAAATAAAAATCCCCCAAATTTGGCAAGAAAATTCTTGTAAATAATTTCAAAAAATTAGTAAAAATCTTCCAAAAAAATCCTAAAAATATCTAAAGTGATTACATATATATCAGTAAAACTTCTAATATTTTCTTAAAGAACATTCACATAAAAATCAACCAAAATGCAGCGAAATTCGCTGGATTTTGGTTGATTTTTATGTGAATGTTCTTAAGAAATATGTAACATTTCCTTTTTTCCATCAAAGAAATTTTCAAAGATTTCCCAAAAATGTTGAAAATGTGGACATCAGAAGTTTAACTGTGAAAATATATATTTTTTCCATTTTCCAACTTTAAACCGGGTCAGTTTTGACCCGCAGGACGACACAAGGGTTAAGATAATAACACTTGTATCTCAAAGGTCAGTCAACACAAAGGTATTGAGAAAAATCCAGACCCACAATGTATGTAAGAAAGTAAAGAAAAATAATATGACACAGCTGCAAAATTTGCCTATAGCCCTTATAAAGTTTGTCCATATGAGGACACCAAATCCCATGAAGCTGTATGCTACACATTTTTGGTAGAAGAGGGTCAAATTAATGCAGCAAAATACACTGACAACAGCACTGTGGCTTGGGACCATATACCTCTTAAAAGTCTGTTAAACATGTGACTTAAAATCAAGTCCAAGGTTGAAACAGACTTAAAAAAAAAAAAAAAAAAAACAAAAACAGACCAATGGCTGTAATTGAGACCAAAGTTGCCTTTATGAGATTATTTGACTGTGAAACGTCCAGTCACATTATCTGTAATTCAACACAAAACATGAAAAAGTCCACAGTGGGTTCATCCTTTTATAGGCATTTCTACTGAATATACTTTTCCTGTCACAGTCCTGTAAAAGCTTTTTGCTCCACTGTACACCTTTATTATATATCCATATTTATATTCCTGTATTTGGTGTTTTCTGCCAAATTGATTAGACTGTGACTGATAGGATACTATGCGTTAAAAATTAAAGTATAACTTGAAATAAACTCCATGTATTTTAATGGTGCACTAGAGTGAGTGTATTCTTGTACATAGAACGCATTCAGGAATTTTCTGAGACATTAGTGCAAATGGAATTCAAACATTTTTATTAGAAAAAAACACTACTGTGCAAACATAGAAATTAATTTCTTGGAAAAGGGACTGGATGAGGGGAATGTCGTTTCCAAGGTGGTGGCTCTGACTCCCATCTCACCTGTAGGGAGAAAAAAGATGACTTCAGTTGAGCTAAAATGATTAATTGATAAATTGTCAACACTAAATTAATCCCCCCCGACTTTGATCACCAATCACTGGGTTTAACACATTATCTACAGAAAAAATACCCAATTCTAACTTCTTGAATTTAAATATTTTCTTTTTTTTGGTCTTCCATGACAGTAAATTGAATATCTTTGGGTTGTGGACAAAGACATTTGTGGAGCTCATCTTGGGCTTATAGAAGCACATTCTGACATTTTGTAGACCAAAACTAATCTATTAGTTGAGAATCTAATTAACAGTTTAATCAACCTATTTTAAATGGGTTTGTAGGTGTTAAACCTTGGAAAGAAACATCCTATTTGTAGATGAGAAATCACTGAACATTTAATTATGGGCTCCTCCCATTTTTACTAATGGTCAGTGGTCACTTTCACATTTGATCTATATACAGAAATGGAGAATAAATTAAATTACATGGCACTGCTTAAAACCCCGACTTATTCGAGGTCACAAAGTACCGTGACTGACAGAGGTAACCGCTGAAAAAATGGAAAGAAACAGATGTCAAAGTGTTGAAGCAGCTCAGACAACCACTGTCAGTGCACTCACCTCTCCAATCATACTGGGGGACTCTACTCCTGCTTCTTGGGGTTATTCACGGCGACGTAGTGGTACAACACAACCAGCAGGAACAAGGACACGCCAAGCATGTTGGCAAATATGGCCAGCTGCACGTCTGTCACCATTCTGCTCAGTGCAGGGAAGACAGAGAAAGCACAGTAGATGACAGGAGTATAGGATTTTTTTGTGCAAGTTCATTTTCAGTTCAGGCAATACAGGTAAGTGCTTCAGATCTGGCGAAGGGGTTATCAAAGGAAATCTGAGTTTCTGTGACGGCTCAAACAGGATCTTGCATGCTCTTCCATGCAAAACTGGAAGCTTAAATTTTGCTAAAGGCCATGATAAGAAGCCCAATGAATACTGGAAATACACTTGTTGGTCAGAGGAGATTGAGATATATTTGTTGGGCTCAGATGGGGTCCAGCATGTCTGGTGTTGATGTGGCCAAGACTATAACAGTGGATACTTAGTCCTGACAGAAGATAACTCCCAGTCTGCAGAAGCTTGACAGGAGAGGAATACTCCAAAGCAGACTGTCAAAATCACACAGGTTTCTAATGACCAAAGCGGACACTATGACCTGGCCAAGTATGCTGCCACACTTGAATTCAATAGAACACCTTTAGGATATTTTTAAAAGAAAGACAGAGAAACTAGCATTAAGATTTACTGTGCTGAAAATACAGGTCCCACAGCTGGAACTTTTATTACTGAGACTGAAATCTTTATTATTATTATTTTTTTAAGGACCTTCTCTGTAGATAGCAGTATTACACAAATTTCTGGAGTTATGTTCTGCCATTCTGTCAAAAAGTATGTTTGATTGTGATTCTTCAGACTATTTCTCCACAGGTCTTTGGTGGAAGGGTTGTGTGTTAAATTTTATATGGGAGAAAAATACTGTTCAACTTAGATGCAATGCTTTAATTAAGAGGTGTTATGGTTTTGAATCATTTGATATAGAACTGATAATCCACAAGGGTGCAGTCGCTTCAGTTGATTATTGTACATTCAATTTGTCAAAGCTGTTATATTCCACTAGTAAGCGTGATATTTACAGTGACAGCAACGGTTAAAAGTTGCATTTGGTCAGCTATTTTTACTGTAACAAACGACATCTGGAATGCAATTTGAAGTTTAGAAAAAAAAATAAATAGCAGAAAGATTATGCAGATTGCAGTTACTTTAGCTTGTCTTTGCACTTTGCACAGAGACAAAACTCACTTTCTATCCTCATATTGTGGACACTTTTCATACAGCAAGTGTATAAATCAATAAGGAAATCAACAGAGTAATAGTAATAATCATCAGTGGTCACATTTATGTAAATCAACCTGCCAAATCATTTTATTTTTTGTAAATTTTGTGAGCGAACCATCAATCTGTGTAACGCTAATCCAGCTAACGTGCTAGCTAGCAAATTTGCAAAACCGACAGTGCTTGAATTGGGCAATATAAGGATCGTTAGATGTGAAATTTCACCATATATAACAAAAATAGCATAACTAAGGTATATTTTAGCTTGTGTTATTACTTACTTTTCCCGTGAATTGGGGGTTTAGCCTCGGTTTCAGCGCTACTCCAGCTGCTCAGCTACAAACAGGCAGGTCGGTTGAACAGGAAAGACACGTCACCTTTAGGCGACATAGAACTAGATTAAATAGATCAGACATCTGTTAACCAATAAAAACCTAAATTGGACACTTCAGTAGTTGTAGTCGTATTATTAATCACAGATGACGACACAAGTAATCAATATCGTTTAATTTGGGTCCTGTTAACAGGTTTTTTTTATTATTTTTTGTGCTTTTTCCGCCTCTGTCCTCCAGGCCTGAGAGGGCGCTAGTGAGCAGCAGCTAACGTTAGCGCCAGGATCCGTAGTAGGAGGGGCTCCGGTGGTTCGACATCACCTCACCCGGCGTGAACGACGGCGGCTAAAGCTAGATGGTACTTCGACTCGGCAGCTAACGTTGGGGATTTGCATTTCCTTCCAGAGGGGGTATTTATTTATCTCGCCGTTGAGTCAGACTGTGCCGCCATGGCTCTTTACGAATATGTCACTCAGGAGCAGCTCGCGGGCTTCGACAAGTATAAGGTAAGAGGAGGGGGCAGCGTTAGCATGCTAGCGGCTAGCCACCGAGCTGTGTGTTGAGCAGCTAGCTGTCACGATCTGCAGGGTGCTTCCCGAGCAGAAAAATGCGTGAAGGCAGCCAGAGTTAGACGGAATCACCCTGGATGTTGGCCAGTTTCCCTTTAAAAGTAAAAGTACTCAGTCAGAAGTATATTTGAGTTCATGTTATTGACATCTTACCTGCTGCTACCACAGTGTTCTCTGTGGAGTTGTCATTTCTAATTACTGGATTAGGGCTGCAATTAGCGCTCATACTTCCCTGATTAGTTATTTAGTTTATAAAATTCTGAAAATTGTCCATCAGTATATTCCAAGGCCAAGATAGTTTGTTTCGTCCACATCCCAAATATATTCAGTTTGCTGTTCCAGAGGAGTAACCAGAAAGTAATCAAATTCAAGAATGTAAAATCACAGAAATTAGACTTTAGAACAATTATTCAAAATTTTTACTACATATCTTTGTAATTTTGCAGAATGCTATCCAAATAATTTGGCTGTTTGTAAATATCTTTATTACAGGTTTGATTTGATACATTTGCATTTTATTTGAATTGCAGCACATACTTGGTATTTTTTCATCTTGAACATTTAAAATAAATTATGTTATGTTGTACATTCCTCCTTCATCAAAAATGTACTTGAATAAAATTGATTTTAAATCAATTTAATTTTCCAAATCCATGGAGATTAATTTATTCATTGAGAGCTAATTATTTTGTTCATGAATTAGTTAAACTCTAGACTGGATAACACTGGAGTTTTGGGTTCTCAACTAAAAATCGCATCCTTGGAGTCGAGAAGAATTTGTGTCTTGCTCAGTGGCATTTGAACAGTGGTGTTTATCATTGGTCTCCAGCAATGATGCAACCAGCTTTCTGACTCATTATATTAGTATTTTATGTACTTCGATAAGTTTGGTGAACAGAATTAAGCCCCCATTTTCCCACACACTCTGCGTTTTGTTTTGAAAGTTTTGATCTGCATGTTGGTGTTCACAATGTCTTGCTTTACATTGGCGTAAATGAGCTAATAGCTAAGCCACTCTTTCTCTGCCAGGATTTGAAATGAGGCTTATTTACTTGATGTTTTCACACATTTCAGGGCTTTTCTGTCTTGCTCCTTTTTGTATTGAAGTCCTGCTTGTTAATGTTGATCATTTGCAATCACAGATAGGCAGACAGCAGATGCAGTGCTGTAAGACATAAGTAGGTGGGGGTGAAAGGGTGTGTTCAGTTAGTTCCCATAAAGATGAGCATCAGTGTGGCAATACAGATAGCACAGTCCTGCTGAAAGTGCTTCACAGCAATAAAATGAGAATAAAATCAAATACAAAAATAGCTGTAATAAAGATTGAGATGATACAATGCAATTAAATAAAACAGTCGATAGTAAAAGTTAAAAATTAATTTTGAACCCTGTAAAATATATCAACATCCAACAAAACAACATAAACGCAAACCTAAAAAGAGAAGTTTTAATGTTCAGTTTGATGTGATAAATTAAATCAGATGCTCTGCTGTCATCAAGAAGCTATTCCAGACACAGATTGCAGCTGCTCCATAAATCTTTATTTCACTCTGGAGAGACCAGATGTTAGAGGACGTTAGAGGTCTACATTTCATAACAACAAATCAGAAAAGTCCTCAAGGGCCAGTCTTTTAAGAAAGTTTGGTGAGAAGATGCTGCATTTTTAGAACATCTGAAGTTTGTTTAAAGATTTCTTTGTGAGGCCAGAGAATGGAGCATTACAACAGTCATACTGTATCTGCTAGAAAATGGAGCACAACTACATCCTTTTCTTGTCTTCCTCAGACAGGAATGATTGTGAGCAATATTATTTCACAGCCAGTCAAAAATCCTACGGTTGTTAAATCTGCATGTTTTGGTGCAATAATTGGAATTCTACCTGTATTTTTTCATTTTTAGTCATGTTCTTTGCCCTTATAAACACTCCAGCCATTCTGGCTCTCTTTCTAATACCCTCAGCTTTTATTACTGCATGAAACAACTTCTCTGAGCTGTTAATCATGAGAGACCTTTTCCAATAATTGCTTTTTAAGTGGCTTCCTCTGTGTGTCGGCTACTGAGCCTCAAGTAGCCGCAGAACAGCGGTGGATGACAAATGACAGTGAATGAAAGGATTGTGGCGTTCTTTGACATGAAGCTTATTTTCTTCAGAGGTGAACGAATGTGCAAGCGAGTGGGAAGCGAGTGGGAGGCACGTGAGAGCGTGAAGATCGCTGTTCTGATCTGCTCAGTCTAATTTTTCATGCTGCTGTCTGTCTTTCCGCATCTCGCATCCTTAGTCACACTTTTGAAAGTAACTTATGTTGATGCATGCATGTTCTGGTCAAGATAAGGTTGTAAATTGTGGTTACAGCATCTGTTTTTGCATATGTGATGATGATTAATCACAGTGTTTAACTTGTTTATTAAGGAACACACTTTTTTTGCCATTATGCTATATCACGAGACTCGTTACACACAGTGGACATTCTAAATGAAGTATTTAATTGTTTTCAGTTTGCCAGTAATGTGTGATTATTTATTTTGGAAATGAAATTCCTTATAATGGATTGTGTAATTAATTGTGCAGCCCCAGTGTGAACAGTGTAGTGACATTAATCTGTGTCCTCGCCTGGCTGACTGTTGTATTAGCTGCTACAGTAAGTCTGTTAATTTGAACTTCACAGAGCTTCCTGCTGTTATGAGAAATCAGTAGTAATCCTGCTGTAATCACCTGGAAATAAAGATCTTGGTTATTTTCCAAGTAAACTAGGAGTGAGAGTGAAAGGAAGCAGCCCTGCAAAAATATCGTCACCCTCGACCAGGGGTGTCAAACATGCAGCCAACTTTGTAAAGCGTAAAAATTCCAGAGAAGACATTAACTGCAAATTTTAAATTTGTAAAACTATAAATTTTAAATCATTTCTAGACCATGACAAGTTGTTTTGATCATAAAGTAAAATACTAGATTGCTCATTGTTCTTTTGTCACTTTGTGTCTCATTTTTGGAATGTTTGGTCTTGTTTTTGTTGTTTTTTGCCTTTTTTTGTTAGATTTTTGTTGTCTCATGCTTTTGTCGTTTTGTGTTTCCTTTTTTCTCACTTGTGTTTTTTGTCTTATTTTTCTAATTTTGTGTTTTGCTTTAGTCATTGTTTTGTGCATCGGTTTTGTGTTTTTTGTCTCGCTTGTGTTGTTTATTTTTTTATAGCTTTGTATCTTCCATGTCAAATTTTTTATCTTTTTGTTTTGTTTTGTGTCGTTTGGCTCATTTTTTGTCATTTTGTTTCTCGCTTTTGTCATTTTTTTGTGTCATTTATCCATTTTTTTGTCGCTTTATAACCTTTTTGTCACATTTTTTTCTCTTTTTTGTTTTGTTTCGTGTAGTTCTCAATTTGGAGTTGTGGTTATTTATAGGTTATTATGCTGTGACTTTACTGGTCCGGACCACTTCAGATCAAACTGGGATGTTTGTGGCCCCTGAACTGAGAGGAGTTTGACACCCCTGCCCTAGAGGCAGTTTTTCCTCTTAATAAGAAGCCTGACACACTTCTTAAATTGTCTGAACACCAGAGAAGGTCCATTACACTGGATGAGACACACACATTAGCCATCCATGGATAAAGTTACAGAGGCTGGAATCAGGTTTGTTTTGATCCGTGTGATGACTGTGGCTGCAAGTAACAATTATTTTCACCATCAGTCTGTTGATTATTTTCTCATTTATCCACTTAGTTGTTTGAGCTATAAAATGTCAGAAAATAGCGAAAAATATTGATCAGTGTTTCCGCTAAGCCCAACATGACAAATGTCTTGTTTTGCACACAACCCAAATATACTCAGTTTATTGTCATTCGGAAGGAAAGAAAACAAAACATATTCAAATTTAAGATGCTGGAATCAGAGAATCTTGACTTTTTTTTCCTTCTTAAACTCAAACCAATTAAAGGAGTTGTGAAATAGTTGTTGATTCATTTATTAGTTAATAATTCAGCGTTTCATCATTACACCTCCAGTGAGGACAGGGTGAATTAATTCTCCAGGTTAAATGTGAGGCTAAATGGCGTTTGCATTGGCTTACAAAAAGTGAGATGTAATTCATTTTTCTTAATGTAATATCTTAACATGTAAAATTCTGTGTCTTTTTGCAGTACAGCGCGGTGGACTCGAACCCCCTGTCTGTCTACGTCATGCATCCTTTCTGGAACTTTGTGGTAAAGGTGAGAAAGACCTGCTCAGCTCTGTGTGTCTGCTCTGCATCATTAATGAGGTTTCCAGCCGTCTGCTGCAGTAATGAGACGACCTGACACACTTATCACCAGCAGCCCTTTCCCCGTCTGTGCCACAACACATCCAAACACATCCGTCTGTTTCCCACTTTGAAGATAATTTGTTGCTTTTAATGCACTCATGTAACTGACAAATTACACAGACTTTTCATTTCTTACATAGCAGCCACTGATGTGTTTGTCTACTTATCTGTATCAAGTCTGTATATTTTACATCACAGTAACCTGATATTTATATGAAGTAATTAAGAGAACCCAATTAAACAAATAAGACAAAAAAATATAATACTTGATCATTTGTTTATTGTGCAAAATGATCCAGTATTGCATATCTGTAAAATAATGTTTGACCCTCTTGAGCTTAAATAACTGCAGCTAAACATTTATAGTAACTGTGGATCGCTTGTGTATTTCAGCTTGGCTAAATTTTAACCCATTCCTGCGTATAGAGCAGCCTATAACTCTTTGTTGGTGGGTTTCCTCCTTTGAACTGCCCACCTCAGTTCCTACTATAATATTTTTAGTTAACTGCTGTCTGAACTTTAACCTGGCCGTTCCAGAACGTTAGCTTTGCTCTTCTTTAACCATTTGTTGGTAGAACAACTTGTGTGCTCAGTGTTATTATCTTGCTGTATGATGTACTTTGTCTTGAGATTCGGTTCAGAGACAGAGGTGCTGGTGTTCTCCTTTACAATTTGCTGCTGTAATTCAGAATTCATTGTTCTATCAATAATGGAAAGATCTTCTGGTTGAGATGCTGCAAATCAGGTTGAAACCATGGTGCTGCCGCCACCACGTGATAAGATTCTTATGCTGGAGTTCAATGTTTTCCTTTCTCCATGCATTTTTTTTCATTTAAAGTAAAGTTCTCTGGTTTGGTTCTCTCTTTTTTTCTCAGTAGCCTTCTAGTTAGTCCAAGTGATCTTTTGTGAACTAAACTGCTAGTGTTGTTTAGTGTTCTCCTCATGATAGACTCATGAACCTAACATTAGACTTTAACACACCTTGCTCCTGGAGTGATCTTTGTTGTTCGACCACTCCTGGGGAGGGTAACGGCAGATTTGAATTTCATCGATTTGTACGGTCTAACTGTGGGTGTGGATTGGCAACTTTCTCCAGCCTGATATGCATCAATAAATCTTTTTCTGAGGTCCTTGGTAATCTACCTTATGTCGTGATACGCTTTTATCAGACTTTGACAGATCGTTCTTTAAATAAAACAATCACTCAGTTCTGATTATCTCATAGATAAATAACACATGACCCTAATTTCTCTGTCAAATTAACTGTTATTTTCTTCAATAAGTAGAGGATCAAGTGTAATATTTTGTCTTGTTTGTTTAACTGGGTTCTCTTTATCTGCATTTTGGAATTGTGTTAAAATTAAGGATGCTTTGTGGTATATTTGTACAGAAATATTGAAAATTCTAAAGAGTTCACAAACTTTCAAGCTCCACTGTAACTGTACACAAAGTCTGACAACAATAATTCATCTGCAGTTATTCAGTCTGTCATTGCTATGATGAGACGACTCTATGTAAGAGTTCAGTAACATGTTCATGAATTGCTGTTTACAATCTGTTTTTCTATCTCCCCCCACAGTTTCTACCAACATGGTTGGCTCCAAACCTTATTACATTTACAGGTTTTATGTTCCTCGTATTGAACTTCCTCATGTTGGCCTTTTACGACTTTGACTTTAATGCCTCTGGTAAGTGTTTCACAATGTGCATTAGGGAGTGTTGTTCATTTAATTTTGTAATCAGTGATCACTATAAGCTGGTTAAATTGATCGCAGGAGAGGGAAAGGCAAGTTTGTAGGTTTGTTTATGAAAGATAAAGTCCGTTATTTACAGACACTGACTCAGGATAATAACTAACAGATTACATCCTTCACACACACAGCAGCACAGAATAAGCTGTTAATGTTTGAAGCTGTGTTTCTACAACATAAACAAAGATTGAGACACAGCTCTGTTAAGATACAGTGCTCTATCGTGTCTGCTGTCTTATCTAACTACTTAGATAAAGTAAACACACAAGCAAGCATACTTTGACCCAGGGGTGTCAAACTCATCTTAGTTCAGGGACCACATTCAACCCAATTTGATCTCAAGTGGGCCGGACCAGAAAAATCCTATCATAAAAACCCATAAATAACCACAACTCCAAATTTTTCCTTTGTTTTAGTGCAAAAAACGTACGATTCTGAAAATGTTCACATGTAAGGAATTATCTTTTTGCAAAACATCATGAACAACCTGAAATTTCTTAAGAAAAATAAGTTCAGTTTCAACAATATTATACCTCAGTTTATCATTTACATATTACAACTTCCAGATCAGTTTGTCTACAAAGGAACAAAGCTTTAGTCACAAATATCTGGAACTGAACAGTATAATAGTTTACTTTATGATCAAAATGACAAAAGTCAGACAAACAAAGACAAAACAACAAAAACAAGACAAAATATTACAAAAACAAGAAACAAACAACAAAAAATAGACAAACAACACAAGCAAGACAAAAAGAAGACACAAAACGACAAAAACAACGAATAAAACAAAACACAAAATGACAAAAGAACTGTGAGCAATAGTTAGCTAGTATTATATAATAGCTAATACTTTATGATCAAAACAACTTGTCAAGGTCTAGAAATTTTTGTTAAATTTACAGGTTTAAAAATAATGTGGTCAATGTCTTTTCTGTAATTTTTACACTTTGCGAAGTCGTCCCACGGGCCGGATTGGATTCGCTGGAGGGCCGGCTTTGGCCCGTGGGCCGCATGTTCGACACCCCTGCTTTAGCCTCTACAACTATCACAAAGGCCATAAACTGACCTCCCAAGCATATTTTCTGTCAGTAGAGAACCATTCAACCAAAATAAACACACATAACTGGTGGTTCATATGTAGTATTATTGCTAAGACTTGTTTAGACATTCCTTTTTGGCTAAAGTCAGGAAAGCCGGTGTGCTAATGTGTGGCTTCCAGTTGTTCACTGTCTCTGTGTGATATGCTGTATATTTATGTTCCTCGTGTCTCAGCTGCAGGACATGATCATGTGCCTAGTTGGGTCTGGGTTGCTGCAGGGATCTTCAACTTCTTAGCCTATACACTCGGTGAGTTCTGACCCCACTGTCTTATTTTCTGTTCTGACTTTCTGAGGGGCTCAGGGGGAAACACAGCAACTCTTGGAAAATTCCAAGTGAACCTCCACTCAGAAGTGGGTCATTCTGTTTGAGATTCTGCTCTACTATCTCTGATTTGCCAGAATTTTTTATAGCATAACATATGGATATTTATAAAGATGAAATTTTATCTTGATGTATCAAATACTTTCTTTTTGCACATTGAAATTTAAAGATATGTTTGGGTGACAATGTCTCAGGAACATTGAAGATAAAAGCCTGAAATGTTCACTGTTAACTCCCATCATGTCGTTGATTTAAAATCTGCAATACTGGACTAGTAGATCAAATAGTCTGTTTATATGCTTGAGAATTTAAAAAGACCACTGGTGATATTTTCTGTTTAATATGTAGTTGGATGTCAGACTTTTATATTATTTCCTGAGATATTGTCATCCAAACATGCCTCAGATTTTAGTGTGTAAAAAAACAAGGCAATAGTGGGTTGACAGGCAGTTTAAAAATACATGTATCTTGGAAATTACTTTATATATTAATCCAAAATTCCACAGATAACATTTTGAATATACATAGTTTGTAATGAAATAAGTTTCAGATTAATCAGAGATGGCCGAGTAGAAGGCTACTGATGACTTGAGATGGAATAACCCAAATGCTTTGTTCAGTTTATGACACAAAGATATGCTGTATATTTCTACATATTTTTCTGCTGAAAGTGGATTGTTTGTTGCATCTGAGTTCAAGCTGTGTACCACCAAGACTCATCTAAACTTTGTTTGCAAGTCAGTCCTCTTTGCACATTTCTGCAGGCTGTCAGACAGAACACTATCAGATTATTCATAAACAGAATGAGATGAAGATGTACTAATCTGTCTCTAATGCGACACATAACATCCTGGAGGTACGGATATATTTAATTGCATTGAGTCATTTTTTCCTCAGATAATCTGCTGTGACTAATCTCTTAAAATGTCACTGACAACACAGACGTCTTTATGCACTGAACGTACTATTAGTTGTTGAACTCTAAAGGGAGGTTTGTAGTTAAAGGTCAGGGTAAGTTAGTGCATTTTGTCAATTATTAACCCCTGCACAGTTAATGAAACATGATTTAGTGTGTTGCTCATCTCATGTACGAGTCGTCCTGCATGCTTCCCACTTTTCCCGCTGATGAGTGTTGAGACGTTTACATGAATGGTGCTCATATTTGAACTAAAATAGTTTCCTGTTGCACCTTCACCCTCCTGTTGTCCTCATTTATGGGCACCAAAAAAGATTGTTTCCTTGTCTGAAAAAAAATCCAAAAATTCTGCAAAAAAATTCCCCAAATTTCTGAAAATTTGCAAAACCTTCAGGAAGAAAATTCCAATAATTCCTTAAAGGTTTCCCCTTAAAAAAATCCCCCAAATGTGGCAAGAAAATTCTTGTAAATATTTTCCAAAAATGAGTAAAAATCTTCCAAAAGAATCCTAAAAATATCTAAAGTGATTACATATACATCAGTAAAACTTTAATATTTTCTTGAAGAACATTCACAAAAAAATCAACCAAAATCCAGTGAAATTCGCTGGATTTTGGTTAATTTTTTTTTGTGAATGTTCTTAAGAAACATTTTTAACATTTCTTTTTTCCACTAAAAATGTTCAAAGATTTCCAAAAATGTTGAAAATGTTGCCATCAGAAGTTTCACTGTGAAAATATATATTTTTCCACATTTTCAAACTTTAAAACGGGTCAATTTTGACCCGCAGGACGACACGAGAGTTAAAATCAGTATGTTTGTTGATGTCACAGGACCGTTATCACTGACTGCAGCTCATTCTTAACTCAGGCTGTATGCAGTCTTATTATCCCCTGATGTGAAGTTGTGTTGGACGCTATCTTTATTAACGATCAGCTTTCTTGCTGTCTGTTTTATCACCTCAGTGGTTACGTCAAAGCAAGAGGCTAATAAAAGCTGAGTTTCCTTTTCATTATTCAGCCGGGTTAGGGTTAGGGCCGGGTTAGCAACAGCTCTGCTCCTCAGATCCACTTCTGGACATAAGTCTCTGTCTTTATGTTTATTAGAGGGACACACAGAGAAAACTGCTAAAGTACGTGAAGTCTTAGCCCATGCATATAATATCAGTCTACATAATATCATATATCTGGATTGTTTGCCCAGACTAATGTTGAATGAGTGCAGCTAAACGCTGACAATCATAACCAGCTGTTGACACACCCCATTCCTCCTGTGACAAATGACTTCAATCAATCACTAATGCTGAAAGCTGCAACAGGCACCATTTCAACAGGTGCCGTAATAGTTTTTTTTTTTTTTTTATTCTGGTTACACTCCCAATTTTGGATGACATTTGTCCAGTAACTGCATGGTTGGTGGTTCAATCCTTGCCCCGTCCACGGGCTGAACCTCAGGTTTCCTCCAAACTGAGAACAAGGATCTTACTGTAAATCACTTCTGGACATAAGTGTCTGCCAGGTGACTGTAATGTGATGGTGATTCCTATTTTAATCAAGAGGGCAAAATGTGTCCCGTGCCAGGAAATAACAGATAACAGTGTACTACATTATCAACTAGTTGGAACCATGATTTAAAAATGCTAGTGTGCAGGGAGCTTTTGTAGTTGAGATGCTGAAATGAAGATGTGAACGACACTTTCTATCTGAATACATACATGCACTGAGATCTTGGAAGCCATATTTGAAATATAAATTAGTTTTAAAAAGACAAACAGTCCAATTTTTTAAAAACTTGTTTAAGAAAGGGGCCCAATAAATAGTTTTGAGAGAAGATGACATTAAAATTATGTCTCACAGGAAACAAGGTTGGAGAAACGGACTGAAAAATGTAGGTGGAGAAATTAATTAGATTCTTTCTGTCCTTATTTAGAATCTACTGCGTCATGTGGAATATGGTAACACCAAAGCATCATATCATACGATAGCATCTGAAAACTCCTTCATTTGACTCTCAACATGCACAGTGACTGCACACAGTTAGTATAGAGTTCAGTGTTTAACATGTGGTGTCGTGATCAGAGGAATTTAAAGGAATGTGTAATATGCATTATAGTTGTGTGATTGTGTCACGCCCTTGGTGCTCTTCACTGCGGTCCCTCAAGCAGGTTAAGTCAGTGTTATAGAGCAATAATTACCCTGTGAAGTGCAGCATTGGACAGAATATGTGTAGACTTTAAGTGAGTTTAGCAGTGAGGTTGCAGGTTGCTGCCAACTCCCTCGCCTCTCCCTTCGCAAGCATGTCGGAGAATCTATGTGGCTGCTGCTTCAAAGTAAACATGTGACAGCCAGTGTTTGGCTAATGAAGGACCTGCTGCTCTTTAGATAGGAGGGCCTCATTCTAAGCTAACCAAACACAACAGATAGTTGAAGGTGATTATACAACAATGAAACCAGGTGGAGCCAATGTTCCCTGTAATTTTTCATGAGTCTGAGCAAACACACAAACTCCCTGAGCGTTCCTTGGACCACTGTGAGCAACATCAGACGTGTGCACTGTGGTCACACCAGCATCACATCCATTCAAGTTACATGGTTCATTAAAAGAATCAGATTACAGCATTTACATTTCTGTTAAAACACTTTGTCAACAGGAGCCAGTTGAAGGCTGCAGTGATTTTAGTGACACTACAATGTATAAGAGTGAAGTTACTGAATATTTGTCTCTCTTTACTGTTGCAGAGGTTTTGCAAATTGCAGACGGACCCTGTTCACTCCATAGACACCAATGTTATTCCTGTAGCTTGAAAGACAGCTACTTTTGATAAAACTGGGCTTGTAGCACATTGTCTGCCTTGCAACAATGGGAAAGAGGCACCGTTTATGTTTTGACAACCTATATCTAATGAGTTATTGATGCTGGAAGTCCGAATCTGTGAATATCTTTCCAACTTTACTGAACTTGGGGCCACTACCACCTAAGGAGTGATATATTTAATTTTGAAAAAAGCATTTAGCCATACTTAAACCTTTAAGTGCTTTATTAACACGGAACTAAAAATTTTGTATTGTTTTATTATCACAGGTTCTGTCTGAAAAGAGGTGGCATCATTTTAAACAGTGAAATCAAACTAATAAAATGTAATGACCAACCAGTGAGCAATACTGGATTCTGCAAAAACATAAACAACTTTTTTTTTAAAAATCTAAATCTTATCTTAACACAGTTAATGTATTAACTTATTTTTGTGTGTATGCATGTATTTATTGATTTATTTAGTACTGTTAACATATCAGAGTTCTGAGTGAGTTTTTCTTAAGATAGGCAAAGGCCATTTATTGATTACATATAGGCTGTTAAATGTTTATTAAAAACTAAAAAGCATTTAAAAAAACAACTTAGGCATTTATTGAGTCACTAAAATACTGTAGAGTACAGACCACATCAGCATGATTATAAGCATCCTCTGGTAAATGAACAACCAGATACTGATGTCTCTCACCATATGGACTTCAGGAGATGACTGGGGGATGATAAACTGTGACCTACTGGTTGGGTTCTCTCTGTTCTCATGTTTCTTACATGTTTGTCCCCTGACAGCTGGGTCCTAATGTTTTTTGAGCAACACACCATACTATGACGTTTTTACAATGATGGTTCTACTATGAAACCAGTTTGACATGTTCAGGTGTTCTTTATGTGAAAACTCAGAGATTTCAGGGATCAGAAGGTGGTTTTCAACTTTCTTTGTTAACTTTCTGCTTCAACTTTAAACTAAATTTCCTTCACTAAGCCAGCCTTCTGGACTTCCAGTAAGCTGTGTTCCTATTGGCTGTCCAGGTGGCTGCTTGGTGTTATCAGGAACACCTGAGCAGCTCAGTGTCTTCCTGATTTATTTAGCTGCAGACAAACATTTCCTCTGTTTCTCCACCAGTGAATCGGGTTTGGCTCCGTTGCTTTAGCTTGTTTTTTAGGCGTTGGTTTGCAGCTTCCAGCAGTAAAATCATCTTTAATGTGTTTCTTGGTGTGTTTTAGGGCTTTGTACCAGATAGTTGTCTTGGTAAATGTGGTTCTTTAGCCACAGTTAGCACATGGTACTAATGTGTGCAGTGATTAGTGGATTTGATGCAGCTGAGTTGTGTCTTTATCTTGGCTGTAGTGAGTCTTTAGAGGTTTCTGGTCAGACACATTCTGTATTCTTGTTTGTGAACCAACGTTGGTTGTCCAGAAGGTAGGAGTTCCTGTCCTGATTCTCTGTTCTCAGAGGTTCTCTGGTAGGCTGCAGGAGACTTTAGCGTTTGGGTTGTACTAGTTTGGTTTTTGTATGGTTTCATTTGGACGACTATCTTGAGGCCCCTCCATGTGGTTTAGTGAGGTTTTCTGGAACAGTTCTACAAAGCAACCTGCAGCAGAAGAGACTTTGAGAGTTTTTAGGAAGTTCTGGAGACCAGACTTTAGAGCAGCAGGAACATTGTCAGCAGTTTGAGCAGGAGAAGGTGAGCTTCAGAGTAGAAATGAGGAGAAGGAAACCTTCTTGACCCGTGTGGTGAGGTCCTGTACCAAGAGTTTGAGCAGGTTGTGAAGAGTCTGTAGTTCTTTGGTCTGAAAGCACAAGAAGAGTCGACTCATTAAAGGAGAAAACAGGAGATATTGTTGGTTCTTCTGTCGCTCTGCAGTTTCCAGTTTCCTTAGACTGAATATCAAGTTTGTATTTTAAATGATTTCCCATGTGAGCCCAAGAAGACTTCAATAAACTCCCTCCATCCCCTGGACACAACATATTTCATTACCATGTTAAATCTTTTTTTTTTTTTTTTTTTTAAATGTTTTTGAGTTTTAATCATAGTTTTTTTTTTCTCTTTGCTTGTTTAGTTTTGTCATCTGTGTGAAAGGTGCTAAACAAATAAAGTTGAATTGATGAATTGAATAATTGACTAACTCATGATTGTGACAACAGAAGTATTTTCATTGTGATTTAAGGGTTTATTTCATTTTTAAGGTTGGGGTTAAAATCTTGACCGAAAAAGATTAAAGAAATAATCTACATAACAAAAAGCAATTAAATCAAAGGGAAAAAAATTTAATACAATAAAACTTTTAAAAAGGTTTATTATTTAAAAAGTATTTTATGAATGTTTAATTATGGAAAATATTTTATCTGTAATTTTGAATATTTTTATTTGAAAAATTTTGTTTAATTTCATAGTTGCATGTATTGTATCTTGTTTAATTATCTAATTCAATATTTTGTCTCTTTAATAGAATTTAATTGTATTTAATGTTTCACTATATTAAACAGACAAAATATTGAATTAGATAATTAAACAAGATACAATACATGTAATTATGAAATAAAACAAAAAATATTTTTTTCTTTCCCAATATTTAATTTTTCGATTAAAACTTGAAGGTTTTTCTTTTTAAATGTTTTACCACCTTTTAATGTTTAATTTTCTTTTTAAATGCTTCATTGTATTTTCTGTTTAATTCCTATTAGAAGTTTTATTGTCTTTAAGATGTAATTTTCTAATTAAACATTTAATTTTGTAATTAAATGTTTTGTCTCTTTGAAGGTTTAATAATCTAATTAAATGTTTTGTCTTTTTAAAGGTTTAATAATCTAATTAAATGTTTTGTCTTTTTAAAGGTTTAATAATCCAATTAAATGTTTTGTGTTTTTTTAAATGTTTAATATTCTTCTTGTTTAATTGTATTTTTTAAATGTGTAATTATGGAAAATATTTTATCTGTAATTTTGAATATTTGTATTTGAAAAATTCTGTTTAATTTCATAGGGACATGTATTGTATCTTGTTGAATTATCTCATTCAATATTTTGTCTGTTTAATATAGTTAACATTAAATACAATTACATTATATTAAACAGACAAAATATTGAATGAGATAATTCAACAAGATACAATACATGTCACTATGAAATTAAACAGAATTTTTCAAATACAAATATTCAAAATTACAGATAAAATATTTTCCATAATTACACATTTAAAAAATACAATTAAACAAGAAGAATATTAAACATTTAAAAAAACACAAAACATTTAATTGGATTATTAAACCTTTAAAAAGACAGAAAGGCGCTCGTGTAGCTCAACGCATTAAGCGGGCGACCCATGTACAGGGCTGGTCCCCGACGCAGCGGCCCGGGTTCGATTCCTGTTCGCGGCCCTTTGCTGCATGTTCTCCCCTGTTTCCTGTCTCTCGCGTGCTGTGCCTATGAAAATAAAGCTGAAAAAAGTAACTTAAAAAAAAGACAAAACATTTAATTAAAAAATTAAATGTTTAATTATTATCTTTTATAACTAACCACTGCCCTTCTGACAGAACCAAAGTTTGCCATATAAGTTCCCCTCATATTTTCTGGGGGCTACAGATTTATTGTACTGTTGAATTCTCTGCATACTTGTGTACAGAAATGTACCCTGTGAACCATTGTGCTTGTGTGATGCATTAAAATCCAACAACTTGCTATGTGTTGTTTGTTCCAGAATTCTTCCATGTGTCTATGAAAAGAAAACAGCCCAGATCAGTTGCTGTAGTAGTGAATTCAGTGGTGGGATGCAGGAATGTGGCTGCATTTTAAACAGTTATGCGAGTGTGGGCAGCAGCTCTAGCTGAGTCAGATGTGAAAGACAGTAAAAGAAGAAAATTTTTGGCACTTTTCATGTTTTTATGTCCCTGTAAACATAAAATATTTGTAATGACCCGTGACTTTCTTTGTTTTATGTAGATGGTGTTGATGGTAAACAGGCTCGCCGCACCAACTCCTCCACGCCGCTAGGGGAGCTGTTTGACCATGGTCTGGACAGCTGGGCCTGCATCTTCTTCGTCGCCACCGTGTACTCCATATTTGGGCGTGGGGAGAGCGGTGTGGGCGTGGCCACACTGTATTACATCCTGTGGGTGGTGCTGTTCTCCTTCATTCTGTCTCACTGGGAGAAATACAACACTGGCATCTTGTTTCTGCCCTGGGGATACGACATCAGCCAAGTGGTGAGGACACACAAACACACACACACGTGATCCAAGGTGTGTTAAAAATAAAGCCAGGTAACTGATTGTTTGCTAAGCTACGCCCTCGTCAGTCACAGCTGCACTGTGAACCTTTCTGTCATTTTCCTGTGGCACATATGCAGTTTACGATAGAAACGATATTAGAATTACCATCAAAATTAGGTTTATTGTTTAAAACGTTGACTCAGTTGAATTCCAGACCAAAACATTAGCTTCTCATTTTGACTGCTGCCAGATCCCAGGAGAAATCAGCAAACATTCACTCAGTGGATTTGTTGAAAACATTTTCCTCAACTAATGTAATTGGTCATCTCGTTTAAAGATGAAGAAAACCCTGGTAAATTGTATTTTAAAGCACTTGATGATCACATATATGATATTATGCCAGAAAACTGAAGCTGCAGTTCCATTTTCCAGGCAGAAAGTTTGCTCCTCTGCAGCTGGCAGTCCATGCAGGAGTTGTAGATCTGAAAAAACGTCAATGTTCTCATATTGCAGTATAAAGGTTATCCTTAATTAGGATGCTTTTTTAATAATTAAACATAATTCGATAAGCAAGAGAGATTTTAGACTTATCATTGTTTCATTTTTTAACATTAGAAGAGAAAAGTCTTTCAGAATGAGGACTAACCAGTGTGGAAAATAAAGGTTCTTTAATGACTAATCTAACATTACCATGATACTGTCGTCAAACTTCCACAGTGGGAAAATAGTTCACAGTGATTTGCCTGTCAAGAATAGGTGTTTTTCAACACAAAATTATACAGTACAAAACTAGTAGCAGAGATTTAAATAATCCTTATTTTCTAATCATCTCCTCTCAGACCATCTCCCTGGTTTACTTGGTCACTTCTGTGGTTGGAGTTGAAACGTGGTACCAGCCGGTCCTGTGGCATCTCCTCTACAGAGACCTCTTCACCTTTATGATCATAGGTGAGCTGTGTTCGGTTATTCTCAACACATTCATTCTCTAACCTTAGCAGCTACTAAAATTATGGTTTGATGATTTCTAGCTTGTTCCTTCACTGTGACCTTACCCATGAGCCTGTACAATGTCCTGAAGTAAGTGGAGTTCATTTCAGCTCTTCGTTTGGTTCGTTCGTTGTGTTTCACTCAGTGCTCTGAACTTTTCACCCTCTGTGGTTTCTCAGGGCTCACAGGAGTAACACTCTGAAGCACAGCAGCCTGTACGAAGCGTTCCTGCCTTTCCTTTCTCCCTTCCTCCTCTTCATCTTATCCACCATCTGGGTGGTTTTCTCTCCATCCAACATCCTTGAGCAGCAGCCGAGGATCTTCTACCTCATGGTGGGGACGGCCTTCGCCAACGTCACGGTGAGTGTCTGCAACCTCACAGTTCCCACTTTCAGCAGATGTGTGTTTTTGTGTCTTTAGTCATGCTGTTGTGCGTTTGTTTCCCTTCCAGTGTAAGCTGATTGTGTGTCAGATGAGTAACACTCGTTGCCAGCCGCTGAGCTGGCTGCTGCTGCCCATGGCGGCGGTCGTGTTGTTAGCTGTGACCGGAATCGTCGCCAGCGAGACTCAGCTGCTTTACCTGTGGACGGCTGCTGTCATACTAGCACACATACACTACGGCGTATCAGTGGTAAGAGCACACACAAAGACCCTTAGAGTTTCCTTTAATACACAGGAAAAGATACTGTGGGAGGTGAAGGGAAGAGGTGTATGCAGGTGTCTAAGTGGTAAAGTTATTTATTGTAGCTTCACAGATTTAGTAGTATTTTATATACTTGATGTAGGATTTTAATTCCTAATATATAATCCGCTCAGATAAAATCACACCATAAATAACACTGTAGTGTCTTAACCCCAATATCTAAACTTGTTAGATGATTAGTAATGCCAGTCATAATCTTTTCTCCTAGAAAACACATTGATGCAACGGCTATTGCTTTAATTGTGATAATGGTGACTTGTTTTGTTTGTTCTACTTTTCAACACTGTCAGCATTTGGACTTTTTACTTGAGGAACTTTGAGTCCCTTGAAACAAAAGCAAAACAGCATTCTCCCATCATGCACCATGGTCATGGAATAATCTTCAAAAAACTCAAACTAGAAACATTCATATCCATTAATGAGTTTAAGAATATCATAAAGAATACAGTGAATGAGGAATGTCAATGTTTTTCTTAAGAGGTTGCTGTCCTTGAACAGCTGTCAATCTGTTCTGTTGTTCATTGTTTATTTGTGTATCATGTATCTGTTTTATATAACTTTTAAATTTTGTATGGCTGCTACCTTGGCCAGGTCTCTCATGTAAGAGAGATCTCTAGTCTCAGTGGGACTTCCTGGTTAAATAGAGGTAAGTAAATAAATAAGAATGAATTAAAATAAAGAAATATGAAATAAAATGTAAACTTTGTCCTGCTTATCAACACTGTCAGCATTTGGACTTTTTACTTGAGGAATTTTGAGTCCCTTAAAAGAGCTTTACTTTAGCAATTAGCAGCAGAATTTAATCAATTAAGACAGAATGAATTTATATAAAATATAAAATCAACTCGTTTATTAGTCCAACCTCAGTCCTGTGATAGTGTCTGAAACTAGAATAAAGCCATTTATACCTAAAAAGTTGAGTTAAAAGACAATATTCAACAAGAAATACAATTAGTTTGAAGCTGTCCCACCAATCAAAGACACAAGAGAACACCAGGGCTGGATGCTGCTTCCTTGTTGCTTGTTGTTAAAAAGGTTGAATGTGGAGTCATATACTGACTCCATAAGTCATGGTGATCTGCTCAGATTTATGATCAGGACCGGCAGCAGCATAGCCCCTGCCTTTAACACGTGAGCTGCAACTACCAAAATAAACCCACTCACTTTTCCAGTTTGTCAGTTTGCATTTCATGGTTCACAGGCTGCACTAATATCAAGTAGCGCCAGAGGTGATATTTCCCCAGAATCAGATAAAAGTTGAGTGTAGAGGATTTGGAGGGATGTTTTAGCAGAAATGGAATATATTATTCACAGCTATGTTTTCATTAGTGAATATCTCTTGTAATTTCAAATGATTGTGTTTTTGTGAGCTTGCAGAGGGAGTTCTGCATCTTTATGTTGAAGTGGCAGTCACCATAGACTCTAGTACTGTGTAATATTAGAAAGGCAGAGGTGAGAGAAGAGTATTTGGATGGTTGCAGTCTGCAAAAATGCTGCTAGATACCACTAAATCTAACACACTTTACCTTTAGCACATTTATTAGTGCAACCTCAGTCCTTTGATAGTGTCTGAAGCAGAATAAAGTCATTTATACCTAAAAAGTTGAGTTTAAAGGCCTTTTCAGTATTGTTTCCAATTAATTACTCATTACTTAATTTCTGATAATGTATTATTAAAGATTCATGGCTGCTTTTCTTTTGAAGCTGGTTTAACAGCTGCAGTTGGCAGTGATAATACTCTACAACATTTTAAAATTCAGTGTGACTGACATTTAAACTTCCTGAATAAATTGTCAGCCCCTTTCTTATGGGTTGCAGGTTTAGATGCAGTGTGAACACTAGATATTTATCAGAACTGATCTGGGCTCCATAGTTTCCCGTTTGAGGTGTTGTGCCACTACATGTAGCATCCTGCTCTTCAGTAAGATTACACAGAATTATTATCAGGTCAGTTGTTGAGTTTGAACGAATTAGAAAATAAATATATTTTCCTGTTCCATGCCAGGTACAACAGCTCAGCGGTCACTTCAACATCTTCGCCTTCTCCCTCAAGAAGCCCAGTAGTGACTGACAGGAGGAGGAACGAATCGGCTTGAAAGCAGCAGAGGTTTAGGCTTTGCCCCTCCTCGGCTTACCGACACTTCACTTCCATCACCACGGAAACCGCATCCCCTCCCCTCCATTTGCGAGGACACTGCAAGTGGAAAGGACTGTGGCCCTCTTTTTTGTGTGTTTCTCTCGAACACACACAATACACACACACACACACACACACACACACACACACACATATTCCCCAAACAACCAACCAACGAACCAACCAAACTCTGGTCTCCACGATGGGGCGGGTCCAGGGGCTCTGGCTTCCGTCATTGGTGATTGGCTAACTTGGTTGAGCCAATGAGGTGCAATTGTTTCCTACGGAAATGTGCTTCAGTCATGAGGACAGGAGCCCAGACGAGCCATGCAAAGACGAACACTCACATGCACGTTTGTACTTCTGTCTTTGTGAGAACCCTTATTGACATGCCCTACCTGTTATCCTAACCTTAACCTCCATGCCGAACCCCTGAATAGACCTAATTTCAACCAAGTCTTGACCCTCTAACAGCCCGTCTGGTTAGAGCTGTCCCCAAGCGAGGACCAGCCACTCCCAAGGTCTGCAACTCCCTGTGGTCCTCACAAAGATAGACACACAAGCTAATACATGCACACACACATGTATTATTCTGCTTTAACGCAGATCATTTCTATTTCGTGGCAGGTATTTCAATACAAACAGCCACGTACACGAACACGCAGTCGTACTCACATAGTATTATGAATGTATAATATGCCTTGGGGAAACGCCATTTCAGTTTAATTCTATTAACAGGAATGCCTCAAGTGGTGTTGTTGCAAACTTGACCAAACCTCAGAACTCTGGCAGCTGTGTTCAGTGTTTAAAGGTTCTGTCACCTTTTTTATTATCATTGGATGATTTACATTTGGAAATCTCTGTGATATATGTTAATAGCTATATATATAATGTATGTTTTAAGGGGTTTGGGGCATTTTATGTTCAAACTGAAAACAATTTCCTCCTGTAAAACATTGTATAAATTTCCCACTAATTAATTCCAGGTTCTGCTCTGTGGTGACACAGAAACGTGAACTAACCAGGGCAAGAATTGACCAGGGTGACCTCGACTAACTTTCCACTTTGACTTCTGTCTGAGCTCTGACCTCCCGGTTCTCCCTTCCTTCTGAGGTGTCGTGTCTTCACGCTGATTCGTTCTTTTTTTTTTTTATGGGTTTTTTTTAATATATATACACATCTTCAGGGTTTTTTTTCTGTCTGCTGCCATGGCAACGGTGTGTGGTTAAGTTGCGCAGCGCTTGAATGAAGAGTGTGTCCAAAAACCGTCACTGGAGCGGACTCACTCTGAGGGAACAAGCCAGGACACCGCAAACGCTACAACACTGCCGGGCGCCGCACTCTCCTGCTTCTACAGACATTATCACACCTTTTATACTGTTTATCATGTAACTTGTCTTGCTGCTTTTTTCATTTGGGTAAACACTGTTCCTCTGTGTGATTCAAACTTTGTGTCCAAGGCAAAGGGCATTCAGTTGTGGCTGCAGTACTTGGGTTTCTCATTGAACTGGTTTTCAAAGCAAGGCCAAAAAAAGACGAGACAGGCCTTATTTATGTTACCTCTCATTTTAAAAGACAAATGTGACGACTGTGTGGCTGCACCTTTGTGGAAGTACGTTTGCTTGTGTGTAACCTCGACCCTTTCGACTCCCTTTTTTGGCCTTGTTGTTGAAAACTGACCCATATTGTTTGTCTTTGAGCACAATTTTGTGTTTCAGTTCATATCAGAGATTGTCATGACCACAGACTGTATAGAAAAGATGGACGTAGCCACTTTGATGTCACCAACTGGGGGAATTCAGGGGGTTATAAAGTGAAACCAAAGTGACAAAAACTGCACTTCCTCAAATGGCCACTTGAGGCTGGCTCTAAAACAGAGTAATCCCCATAGACTTCCATGTTAAAATACCCATTTTTACAGCAGAAATAGACATGGTTACAGGCTGTTAAAAAGAACGATTTTGGTCTCTATAGCTATTAAACCCATAGGGAAGATCAACTTTATGCGTACGTAAGTGCGTGGCCACTCCTCAGCTCCAGATCTTTGCAAATTTTTAGATTTGCCTTGATTAGCCAAGATGGCAATGACTGGAGCCACACTGAACTTCAAAACTGCTGTTCAGGAAAGCTGTGGGTGATGTCATATTGGGTTCATTCATCTTTATATGCAGTCTATAGACCATTGGTTTGTAGACTACAGCTTTTAATCCTCAAGTTTGAAATTTGGCCATCGCCATCTAAGTCTTTTTAAATATGACATGCCCATACGGTAGCAAACTGCCAATCACAAGGTAGCCTCGCCCTAAAACATACCCTCCCTTATCATCTAATTACCTCCAAATGGGACGACAATGTACAAAATGAACACTATGGTGTGTTTCAGGAGACATAGAAGTAGTAATTAAGACCATAAACCCATTAAGAAAATGTTTAATGAGGAAGCAAATTAAGTGAGAAGTAGCCGAATTTTCTCCTAGATATCTATATTTCCCAACCAGAGGAGTTGCCCCCTGCTGGCCGTTAAAAAGAATACACATTTCAGGCACTTTTACATTGTCTTTACATCCATCTTTTCTGTACAGTCTGTGGTCGTGACTAAGGGAATCTATTTTACATAATTTTCAAACCCAAAATCCTCAGCCTGCCATGCTATGCCTCACTTTATCACGTAGGTGGATCCAGTCGGCTGTAAACAATCAGTAATGTCTGGAACTCAGTGATTATGAAGGAAAAAAACAAACCACAGTATCAGCTGTTAAACCATGCTCTTGCCTTGGGAATGGTCGTTTCTGTCAGGAGTTAATGTCTGCCGGTTGTCTGACTGAATATAAATGTCCAGTCACAGTAAGAATCATCTCATATACAGCAGATTGTGGGGATAATTGATTAAAGAGAACATAGGAAATATATACTGTACTTTGCTGATGCTTTTTACCACTTGTCCAGAAGTTTTGTGTATATTAACTGTTGTGAGCAGCACTGAACATGTAGACCACAGGCACAAGCTTGTAGCGTCCCTGTATGTGTGAGGGGAACAAAAACATCTGTAACTGCCATAATGCCCAGCTAGATAGCCCACTGTGGTTTGCAAATAGGGAAAACTTGTATGCAGGCATAAGCACATTATAGTTTCATTTTTCTTTCTTTTTTTAAAAAAAAAAATCTGACTGTAGATTGTAGTGATGTGGCAACAGCTGTGACTGAGATTTCTCCACCAAAAAAATGGTTGTTTCTGGTGGGATTATGCACTGTCTGGGTATGTACAGCTCCATGTGTTCACGTATGGCCGTATGTATGTATGTGTGAATATCTATGTAAATACATATTATTTCTTTTTATTTTTTAAACTACAAATGGGATTGTTGTCATGTTGGCAGATTTCTCCTCACATGGGGCTTCGTGACCGGAGGCCAGTCAGCAGTGAAAATGACACAGCCGTCTATGTTGTGTTTTTCTCAACAATTTAAGGGGATTTTAAATTTTTTGCTGATTGGATCCTCTCCAGGTTTATTCTCTTGAGGGTGTTTGAAAAGGAATACTGAGCTCTGGATGTGAAGACCTCCACTCCAGGCTATGAACGCTACAAGCAAAACTAAAAGAAGGAATTTCACGTTTGCCGGTAGAGAAAAATGGTGCCATTTAGTGAAACAAAAACTCTGTCATGCAGCTGGCAGGTCTATGTCTTTAGTTTCATTTTCCTGTTCTCTTTTGTTCTGGGCATTCTTTTTGTAGTGTTCCTCAGCTTCACTCACCACTTTGAAGGAAAAGCAGTCTTAATTCCTGCCCTGGATCAATGAACTAAGCTGTTGCGTAACACTGCTCTGGCAAACACTCCAGGACTTCAGTGTGGCTACTTGTGATGTTGTATTTAACCAGTGAAAGAAAGGACTGTCCAGAAACAAATAAAAGCGAATTTTCTTTAACTGTTTCACTGTCTTTACTGAGCAGGGTTGAGTGCAGTCTGCAGTTTCTTAAATGTCCTCTTGAGGGAAGCAGAGAGCAGCCTTTGAACTATTAACATCTTCACTGTCAGCATCACATCTGTGGTTTCATACAGTTCTGGCATTTGTGCTGAAAACCAGAGGACTGTTTGCGTTTGTGTTTTTTTTACAGACTGTCCTTTAATTACATTTAACTTTATCTAACTATACTTCTTTGTTTCCAACAAAATGGCAAAATGGCCCTTTAGTTACCAACTTTCCACCAAAATAAAATGTTGTAGTAAACAAGTTAGCAGAAGACCTTCTACATCAGGTTGAAACAAGACAGATTGGACTCTTCCTGAATGCTGGAAAGATGAAATTCATGCACCTTAACCCAACATCTGAAGAGACATTGCATACACTAGATGGGTCAGAAATCGAAAAAGTTTCTTAATTCAGGTGTTCTAAGTAGAAAATAAAAACATAAATACTATTAAAAGCAATTAAAAATCTACATGTAACTACTATGCCGTGGCTCAAGTCTGTAAAATATAAACTTTTATGCATTTTTGAATAACTTTAGACCTTAAGAAAGGCAATTTATTAACAAGAATATCCTCAGATACAAATACATATATTTAATTGATAAAATTATTTTAAAAATGGAACTGTTGAAGTGATTTATGTGGAACAAGCAGAGGAAAACAAAAGGTTGCATAAACTAAAAAGTGAATTAAGTAAAAAATTCTACTACGTCTTCCAAATTCAAAGTATTCCAAATCGAAAATAACTTTTAAAACATTAGCTCACTAAAAAATTTTTAAAAAGCAGTGACAGCAAGCTGTGGGGAGAACTAAAGTCTATGTAGAAATGATACAATTCAACCTGGAAAGAAAACGAGGAGGGAAAAATTGACTTGTCTATTGCTTTTGAGTTTTGCAGTGAGAATACAACTGATGATGCATGTTTAGAGCAGAGCAGAACTGGTGAGAGATGAGATATCAGTGGAATTTACTGAGAATCATGCAGACAAATTGTGGAAAGCGATGGAGAAACCTGCAGTACATAAAACCTCCAGCAGATGAAGCTGCAGATCAACAGATGGTGCGACCCGTGTGAGTTTCTATTTGATGTTTTCCGGTTGCTGTAGCTGAAGATTTGAGCAATAAGAACCATAAAAATATAATTTCAGCACTGAATTACTGTTGCATTACCTGTGAAAAACTCACTTTATGTAGCCAACGCGAAATGAGTTTCACAGGTAAAGTCACAGTTGCCATTTTTATAGTCTTCTTCACAGTTTGAACAGCATGTGTGTTGAACTTAACACCTCTGACTCATGCAGCTCTGCTCTCTGTTACAGACTTCGTTAGTAATTGATGTCTCCTCACACTCCAGTTTGTCTGGCAGTGTGAGCTCTGTTGTTTTTTATCATCTTTGCACTCCTTAAAACCTCCCTGGGGATCATATGCCAGAGCCTTGTGATGAAGTGTTGATTAAAAATGAATGAAAACTTTCAAACAGAGAGAAATCTGCAATCCTGAGATAATCTTTAAGCAAAGCTGCCAAAACAACATCAAAGTGGGAAACCAAGTGGTGAGTTTGCTGTTAATAAACGCTTGTATATCACAGAGTCAGGATGTTTGAGTGAGGAGGCCTCGGTCTCGGATTGGTCTCTGTTGTGAACGTCTAGGTGCTGAGTTCTGCCTGTCAAAACAGCTGGCAGCTGATCAAGATCTTTCTTATCCAGAAATGTGACTCTCATCGAGCCATGATTCATCCAAACAATGAGCTGAGAGCGAGCCAGGCAATAGCTGCTCCATCAAATATGTGATCTGCTCAATTGTCTGGGAATGGACAAATGTTTTTAAAAGGCTGTGGGATGTAGAAATGTACAGCAACTTTGGCAGCACTTTGGAAGATAAATGTAACGGTGAAATAAAAGTAAGAACTTTATTTATATGGCACCTTTGAAAAACAGAGTTTACAAAATGCTTTACAGAAAGGAAAAAGAGAAAAGAAGAAACTCAGGAGGAACATTGAACAACAAAAGGATGGTTGGTTCGAACAGAAAAAGAAAGGCAAAAATGCTAGAGTGGAGAAAGCGTTAAACATGACAAAAGATGATCAAACATGAATCAATACAAGACCAGATAATGATTAGAAAAAAACACAAAAATGCGATATACAAGATAGGAAAAAGAACATGAAAATGGAGTGTAAAAACTTGGACGACATACTAAACTATGACATTGTTTTCAAAGATGTAATTTGGACACTTTTGTTGGTTTTCTTCAATGGTAAGCAGACAGGGAGACTTGCAGTGAAGGGTGATAGACTGGAATCGAATCTGGATCTCGGACACAGTCCTGTTTATGAGCAGCCCTTTCATCCAGTTGAGCAACCTGAGCACCTTTCTTTTCACTTGGAGGACGATATACTAACCTATGACATTTTTGTCACATTTTGGAGGACATACTAAACTGTGACATTTTTTCCACATTTTGGACAACTAACTAAATTCATGGTGATTTTTTTTTCAAAGAAAACCTTTCTGGAGTGTTTTTCACGGCCTCCTTTACATTATTTCATCATATGGCACGTTTTTACAACATGTTGAAAAATCCTATTTTTTTTTCGACATAGTATAGTAAGGCGTTTTTTTTGCGCCAAAATTCATGATGATTTTTTTTCAAAGAAAACCTTTCTGGAGTGTTTTTCACGGCCTCCTTTACATTATTTCATCATATGGCACATTTTTACAACATGTTTGAAAAATGGCATTTTTTTTCGACATAGTATAGTAAGGCGTTTTTTTGTGCCAAAATTCATGATGATTTTTTTTTTTCAAAGAAAACCTTTCTGGAGTGTTTTTCACGGCCTCCTTTACATTACTTCATCATATGGCACGTTTTTACAACATGTTTGAAAAATGGCATTTTTTTTTCGACATAGTATAGTAAGGCGTTTTTT